>NC_136512.1:4839414-4886914 GCF_053919585.1 Euprymna scolopes | reverse complement strand
GTTTTCTGGGGTCAATATGTGTGACAAAGTCCGAAATGGTATTTTCTTTGTTTTCTGGGGTCAATATGTGTGACAAAGTCCGAAATGGTATTTTCTTTGTTTTCTGGGGTCAATATGTGTGACAAAGCCCGAAATGGTATTTTCTTTGTTTTCTGGGGTCAATATGTGTGACAAAGTCCGAAATGGTATTTTCTTTGTTTTCTGGGGTCAATATGTGTGACAAAGCCCGAAATGGTATTTTCTTTGTTTTCTGGGGTCAATATGTGTGACAAAGTCCGAAATGGTATTTTCTTTGTTTTCTGGGGTCAATATGTGTGACAAAGTCCGAAATGGTATTTTCTTTGTTTTCTGGGGTCAATATGTGTGACAAAGTCCGAAATGGTATTTTCTTTGTTTTCTGGGGTCAATATGTGTGACAAAGTCCGAAATGGTATTTTCTTTGTTTTCTGGGGTCAATATGTGTGACAAAGCCCGAAATGGTATTTTCTTTGTTTTCTGGGGTCAATATGTGTGACAAAGTCCGAAATGGTATTTTCTTTATTCTCTTCTAACCTAAGAATTTGTGTGTGTGTGTCCGATCTCCAAGTTCCTTTATCCAACAATAGTTTTGCTTCTATATCAATATTCCCCATCCAACGAGATGATAATCCCTGGGAGTATGTTATCACTAAAACAGAATAGATACTACTCTACTCCCCCCCCCGTAAAAAATTTACAAAAAGGAAGTAATTCTTGGAAGGATGGTATCATAATGAATGAACATATACTAAACAACCTATTGAGAAAGAGGAGGTAATACCTAGGAAAGTGGCATGATTACAAATGAACATATACTGGATTATCCCCTCAAAGGAGGAGGTATTGCATTGGAGAATAGTTTCGTGACAGCACAACAGATACTACATCGCCTTTCTCCTTAGAAAAATACAAGGAGTTAATATCTGGGGGATACTACACTATGCTCTTTCCTTGAATCGAGCATTAAATGATTAGAATAACAGTACATAGTACATATAGGTGCAGCTTTAGACAAACAGACACCAAATCTCCACTAGTAACTGAAGTACTTGTATAGTTTTAGCGTTAAGCATCAAGGCTTGAACTTTACTCCTGATTTGAAATGGAACACATAAATCAAATCCGTTGCAAAGGCCCCTGGAAAAATGGTGGGATCTTTCTACCACTCCAGTAGATATCTCCCTCCTGATGCAATTCTCTACCTGTATAAAAGCCAGGTTCGACCAATGATGGAGTACTGTCGCCACATCTGGGCAGGAGCTGCTAGAAGCAGCTTATCCTGCCTTGACAGAGATCAAAATAGACTTTGTAGCTTAGCGGTGGATGCCCTTTTCTCTTCCCTGCAACCTCTTTCCCACAGAAGAGATGTTGCGAGCCTTATCCTCGAGTGGCCTCCGGGCCTTGATAAGCGATGACTCCTTTGTAAAAAAAAAAAAATAATACAGACAAATACCAAATCTTCAATTGTAATAGAAGTAATAGTATAGTTTGGCTTTCAACAAATACCAAATATCGAGCAGTAATAGAGGTAGTAGTAGATTTTTGATTTTAGACAAGCCAATAATAAATCACTATTAGTTATAGAGGAAGTAACATAGTTTTGTCTTTAGACAGACCGATACCAAATCTCCATTAACAACAGAAGTGAAATAGTACGATCAACAGAATGATAGTATAGTTCCGGTTTTAGATTTTATCTTTCTCTCACAGTAAGGCACAAGGTGTGGAAAGTGGAAAATTAAAAGCTATTTTCCTAGAGGAATAACATTCTGGCCTACAAAAATTGCCTTGGAAACTCTCATCGACATTCCTCAGTAGGGGTTCCCTAGCTGATTAGTAAAAACTAACCCCTTCTCTTGTGAAGGGGCAATAAAGTAAATCCTGGGAAGGGTGTGGGGGGGGGCTTCTAAAACTGCATAGGAGCAGACCATGGCTTGACAGAGAAAATAGGGCCACACTAACGTGACCCATACACTGACGGTCTAATTTTGGCATGAAATAACAACCCTGGCAAGGAGCAGAACATTTCCAATAATAACGTGTTAAGATATCCACAGGCTGTCCAAAAAGTCACTAAAGGGTTAAAAATCTTTGTCCTTTTACCATTAATAATTACTTTTTTCTTTATTTCAAATATTTTGCAGATAATATTTTATTTTAGAAATGAATTCTGGATAAGTCTAGCATTGAACATCGTACACTAGTTGCGAAATTGTTTTACCAAAATCAGGCAATGCTTTGGCGACAATATTTTCCCTCGCTAATGTCAAATAGCTACCACGTTCCTCGGACTTGACTAGCCCCAACCTTTTCTTATGAGGATATCTTAAAGAAACAGTCTATGTTAATAAATCCAAAAACCTGCAAGAATTGAAAGAAAACATCAGAAACGAAATAAGGAAGTTAAATCGCAATCCAGAGATTCTGCAGTTTGTCATGAATAATGTTTTCGAAAAAGCACAAATATGTGAAGCTGAAAATGGGCAGCATTTAAAAAACATATTTATAAATAAACATTGTTTGAATTTTGCATTGTTATTTAAAAAAATATTTCCCAATGTTTTAGTCAGACTGTGTAAAAATTACAGAAAGATATAATCAAAAATAAATAATCTATTAAAGTTCAAAACCCTTCAGTGACTTTTTGGACACTGTAGAATATTAATTTTAAGGTTATAAGAGGTTTATACAGCATAAAAACGATGTTTTTTTTATATTAGAATATTAAATATAAAAAACAACATCGTTTTTTTATATTTAATATTTTAATATTAAATATAAAAAAAAAACATCGTTTTTATGCATCATAAACCCATCATAACTTTGAAATTTCCATTAATAATATATATTCGGCTTAATATACTTACCTGATAAAATAAAAGTAGATGCACTTCTTCGGAACAACTTTCTTTTAATTCCTTGCCTGAAGAAATGCTAATCTTTGATCTATATTTTATTTCTCGATAAACTCAGGATTTAGGAGTCCATCATCCCATTTACTGCACAAATATTTAATGCCAGAAAAGCAGCCGTCAGATTCAGCATTCCTTTGTTTTGCCAGATTTTTCTAGAACACACGTTAATATTTTCTTAACCCTTGTGTCTTTCATTTCCAAATAACAGTCATTGATTTTGTTTCTAAGGCGACAATTCAGTAATGGCGTTCAATTATTATGGGTTTCTTTGAAGTCGGAATGGTTTGTCATCACAGTTCATGCTACTTCGTCATAATTCAGGAGCAATACAGTGGAGGGGACGATTGGAAAAGTTGGTTTCTCCTCTGCAAGAATCTGCCTACAATTTTTGCTTAAAATAATTTATAAGATAAAACGCAATGCAATAGTATATGGGAAATGATTTCGAATTGTGTTTAGAATTTATATTAAATAATCATGTTATTGTGTTTAATAGCATGCGTATTCATTAATTATCTAAAATGACAATAAAAATGTGTTAAAAATTTATCTAAAATAACAATACCTTTTTGTTTACAATTTATCTAAAATAACAATGCTATCGTATTTAGTATTTATCTAAAATGATAATAAAACTGTGTTAAAAATTCATCTAAAATGACAATACTAGTGTTAAGTGTTGAGACATTATGTTGAACAAAGATGGCGGCGAAGAAGCAGTGCAGTTCAGATCAGATCCTGAGTGCAATTGCCAGTAACAAAGATGGCGGCGAACTGATTGAATCCAAAATTCGACAATTTTTATAGTAACTTTGGAAGCTTTTCACATTGGTTGATCACCATGACTTGTGGTTATAAAAACGATCATCAAAATCTTTGGTGTCGTACCCCCCCCCCATCAGGAGACAAAATATTTAACAACTATGTTGTTTATTAATCATTTAAAACGACAATAAAATTGTGTTAAAAATTCATCTAATATAACAATACCACTGTGCTTAATATTTATCCAAAATGACAATCATATTCTGTTAATAGACTAGTAGATGCAGTACTTCGTAGCAACTTTCATTTCAATTTTTTCTATGAGAATGGTTTTGATTTTAGTGTTTACCTAAAAATGACAATGCCTGTTTGTTTAGTAATAGATCTCTACCTTCCATGGCCTTAGGAAGATCTTCAAGTTGTAAGCCAGTGTCTTCTGTCAATAATTTTGTGTACGTCTTGACAGCTCTATTTACTCCAGCGGTTTCACTTATTAGGATCCCACAGTGTCACATCACTGACAACCCCATTTTTTCTTCTGTAGCAATGTCTGGCATATCGTGTTCTTCTTTCTCATATTACTGAAGAGATCCTGGGCAGCCGAACATACAGACGGTTAATGGTTGGGTGCGTTTTGCAGTTTAACACTGCCCAGAGCATTCTAGTGCCAGTTCCATCTAACTTACTTTCAAGTTTGTTTGTTTTTTTTTTTTTACTGAGAGTCCATGTTGGTGAACAGTAAAGCAGCACCGTCACCACTATTGCTGTGGTACAATGGAGAGCGCCCCTTTTGAGGGAGCTGGGGGCTTCTATATTAATGAACCTTGTGCCTAACTTGTGAGGTGCAGGTGTGTTAAGCAGGTTCTTTGTGAGGCTGGGTCTGAATGACAGTCGTTTGTTAATATTCAACAAAGTCAAAACGATTTGAGATCCTAGAAAACGAAAGCTCAAACCCGGAGAACTCATCATGGAGGCATTCGAGAACAAAACAATGTTCAAACTGTATGAATACATCTTTCTATCCCTCTCACTCACTCACTCTCTCACTCACTCTCTCTCTCTCTCTCTTTCACTCCCTTTCTCTCTCTTTCTCTTCATTGAAAGAGAGAATTAAATATAATTCTATTATTTTAAAAAAGTTGAAGCTGGCTTTCTGGGGTGGACGGACGCGGCATAGCAATTTTAGCTGCATGCGTCTGGTTTCAACTGGTCTTTATAAAAATATGCTCCGCCAGTGTTAAATGTAAAATACATTACATATTTTTATTAAAATAAATGTGTTCGCTATTTCTATACAAGCATTAAATTTCAGTATACTGTCCCTGCTGACGGTGGAAATGCTGCCTGTGACGACGCAATGAAGACTAGAGAAGCGACCCATGCCAGTCAGTTATAGCTGACGACATATCGACCCGTTGTGTTGCTGTTTCCATGTGCCTATCGTTCGATATCGTGTCTAACACCCGGGGAGTTGGTTGCGTTTCCAGAACGTTCCTTAACCAAATAACTCTCCCCGGGAAATGATAGTGTTATACTGCTCTAAAAAAGGTTTTCTTGATTTGTTTTGAGAAGACAAATTGCCATATAACCCTAACCCGATTAAGTGCACCCCAAGCGTTTAGCACGTCAGAACAGCTAAGACTTGGGGTACATTTAATCTTGAATTACGATGCCATATTTTTTTTTTTACTTACGTTAACCCCTAACAAAACATATCGCTACTTGGACATAAGAGACAACTATTTGGAGGTTACCAACATCATAAGTGAGAGTGATTTTTTTGTGGAACGAATTGGATTCGAGCTTGGAATACCAAAATCGTCAGTTTGTATCATTAACCATTCAACCACCGTTATATATCACGTAAAACCTTATGGAAAATGTTAAGAAAGTTAATAGCAAAATTACACGTGTTGTTGAAAACTTGTTAGGGTTAGGGTATTTAAAATTTTCACCCCCTAACAAAGCATATCGCCACTTGGATGTAAGGGGCTACTATTTGGGACCATGCCTAGGAAAGATTAACAAGATGTTGGTTCACATTACATTTAAACTTCTGCATATCAGTAGTTAGGGAAGCAGGTAGCAGGAAGGAAAATCCAAAGTCCAGCTGTTCGAGGGAAGAAACTATTACAGTAGAAAGCTTTCTCTCATTTAGGGACCTCAACAGTGAAGGGGTGAGATTTTGTTGCTAAGTGGGTTTGTCAGGGATTTGTACATCAAGGGGGTACAAATGCAACCAGTTCATCATAGCACATTCCATTAAAATATTTGTAAAACAGGCACAGGGATGTAGCATTGTGGTGATGGGACAGAGATTGGAGCTTAGTTGACAAAGAGGGATTTATTAGATTAGAGACCCTTTTTTGGACCCTATCCAAGAGGGAGAGACAAGTGGTAGAGGCACCAGCCCAGATGTGGCGGCAATATTCCATGCATGGGTGAATGGTGGCCTTGTAATGGTACAGGATACTCTCAGGTGCAAGTAGTCTTCTAGCTCGATAGAGGGAAGACTCCTTCTTAGCATTTCCCTATCAAACTACTTTGTCAATTTTCAGTCTACAGACTCGAGATTTGACATAACGGGTATTGAGATTTGAGAAAATCTTTTTGATTGATTTTCGGCCAGAAATTTGGCTGTCAAGGGGTCAAAGTTCAACGATTTGACCTTTGAAAACGCTACCGAACTCCTCCGACAATTTTGGGTCTAAACACTTGAAATGTTACATGTAGATTACTTGGACATGGACCAACTTTTTAATTTGATTTGAGCCCAAAACAATAAACATTATGGGGTCAAAATTAGAGTCAAAGTTCAAAAAAAATTTTACCTCTGCGGTCTCTACCAAATTACTCAGCCAATTTTTGGTCTAAACATTTGAAATTTTACATAAAGTGTAATCAGATATAGGGCAAGCTTTTTAATTTGTTTTGGGTCGAAAATTTGTCTTCCAAGGGGTCAAAGTTCAACAGATTTAACCTCTGCGGTCTCTAGCTAACTATTCGGCCAATTTTGGGTGTAAACCTTTCAAATTTTGCATAAATGGTATTCAGACATGCGGTAAGCTTTTTTAATCTGTTTTTGGGTGGTAATTTCGCAGCTAAGAGGTCAAATTTGAAAGAGTTGACCTTTGCAGACTCTGCCAAACTTCTTCGCCAATTTTGGGTCTAAACACTTGAAATTTTAGATGTAGGTTACCTGGACATGAGTCAAACTTTTTAATATATATACACATATGCACATAAACTTATGAACAGTACATGGGACCCGAGCAAAGATTGGCTGAACCGCTAGTATTTATCTAAAATATCAATATTATTGTATTTGGTATTTATCTAAAATATCAATGCTATTATTTTTAGTGTTTATCTGCATAATATTTATTTAAAATACGATACTATTCTGTTTATTATTTATCTAAAATGTGAATGAAATTGTGTTATTTAGTATCTAAAATGACATTACTGTTGTGTTTAGTATTTATCAAAAAATGATAATACTATTTTATTTAGTAGTTATTCTGATAGCATTTATATGAAATTATACTTTTAAAATCCATACTATTTTGTTAAGTATTTATCGAGTTAGTATATGTATAAATGCAAAGTTTTTAAAGCAGTGGTATTATCTGCTCTACTATATTCAGCAGAACTCTACAGGAACTCTGTACAGGAACCACATAAAGAGGTTGGAAGCAATACAAATGTTGAAGTTCTCAACAGAGCCAATATGGAGAGCATAGAAACCGTATTTGCCAACACACATCTGCAATGGACTGGACATGCGACCGGAATGGAAAACAATCGCATCCCCCAAATCCTATTGTATGGAGAATTGGAAAATGAATACAGAAAGATTGGTGGGCAGAAACTCCGTTACAAGGATGTGATAAAGCGCCACTTAAAGACAATGAATATAAACACAAAAAATTGGGAACAGCTAGCAGCAGACCGAAGTTGCTAGTGCAGTAGTCTTCACAAAGAAAAGGTAGAAATAGAGGCAAAAATGAAGGCCAGGTCTGAACAAAAACACTATAAAGGCACAACCGTAGGAGATGTCCTTTTCTCTTCGCTGCAACCTCTATCCCACAGAAGAGATGTTTCGAGTTTGTCTCTGCTTTATCGTTATTTTCATGGCAAGTTCTCGACTGAGCTTCAATCTATGGTTCCCGTTCGCTAAACTTTCACAAGAAACACTCGTCTAGCTGAAAACACTCTCAATAATTCCCCCCACCCTTTATCTGTGCCTAAACCTAAATGTAGATTCCATGAGCAAAGCTTCTTTCTTAGAACTGCACGCCGTTTTCCTGCTTTCCAGCTAACTACAATCTGGTTGTCTTCAAGTCCAACGTAAACAAGTTCTTGAGCCGTTTCAGTTAAGTTAACAAATTTACCGAATTTCCCTTACTAACTATTACTATATTGTCCAATTGACTACTGTACACTCTTAAACCTTATCCTCGAGTGGTATCTGGGCCTTGATAAGTGGTAATGTCTATGTAAAAAAAAAACATGCACTACTTGTGGAGAAAATTTCCACATTGAGCATAGAATACTACAACACTATATGATAAAGCACCGAGACCTTGACTAGTCATCCTAAGCTTGGAAGGACTGTGTGATGATGATGATGATGATGATGATGATGATGATGATGATGATGATGATGATGATATTTATATAAAATTATACTTTTACAATTCATGCTATTTTGTTCAGTATTTATGTAGGTGGCATATATATCAAATTACAATGCTATTGAGCTGTGGCATATATATATATATATATATATATATATATATATATATATATATATATATATATATATATATATATATATATATATATATCAAATTACTGTGCTCAATACGTCATTTAATCTTTCTTAATATTATTCATATCATTTTGCAACTTAGTGCAAATCCGAGAGAAAGGTTTAAATGTCTAAAAAATTTTTTTTTTTAATGGAGATTTATAACATATAGGTACAGCCCTCGTCTATATATGCAAAGCAATGATTATTTCATATAAAAAAAAAAGATTCATTTTAAATTGTAACATTTTTCATTCGGTTTTCGCATTTCTTTTTTAGAGTTAGATTTTAATGCAAAATGGCTGACATTAAATATGAATATTTATGATGGACGTTTTCATGAATTTTTTTTTTTTTCGCCATCATTTTTAACGAATAAACCAAAGCTACTAAGGGAACAGAACCTTTTATTTGGATTAATAAGTGTGTAAGGTTTTATAAGAACACTAGCAGGGAGACTCGACATTGCCCGGGATTGAATGATGATCAAAGAATATTTCACACTCCTATATTTTTATTGTCATCGAAATTCGTGAAATCGACCCGGGAAGGAGCTTCACATGCCTCCATACAGTTACTTAGTCTAAAATATATGTTATTCTACATTGCACTCTAGAGAAACTACTGTTCTTTGATAAAATTATTTTATATAAACTTCTTTCCAGTTAACAAAAAAAAACATTAAGAAATTTACGTGCGAGGCTTGCATCTACAGACCACGTCAGGCAAAAAAAAAACAAAAAAAACAAAAAACAAAAACAAAAACAAAAAAAACACGTAAATTTTCAGGTCTTCTAAAATTCTTTGCAATTAATGAAAAAAAAAAAAAGAAATTAACGTGCAGAGTTTGAACCTACAGACTACGTCATGCACCAAAAATAAAACAAACAAACAAAAAAAAACACGCTATCAACTTACCCACAGTAGTATTTTCACGACCCGTTGTTCTATCCTTGTTGCTAAGCGACAGCATGGAAAAAAACGGCTTTACTGATGATAGATGAATTAAAAATAACGGTTTCGATTATGGATTATCGGTAATTATCGTGGGTATTCTGAGACAAAACTTAACTAACATCATTCTCAGACATACACTAAAGTCCCGTAAATTTTAAAGAAAATCTCTTCAGCCATTTCGGAGTCTATGAGGAACAAACTCACACACACACATACACACACACACACACACACACGCACACAAACAAATACAGTTACATTTATATAATTATAAAGATTATTTGACGGCATATCAATCCTTCAATTTAAAAATGAAATAAACATACGATTTTTATAGTAACTGAACCTATTATTTTTATAGGCAGGTGGGTAAGATTTTATGAGAATTTATTTAATGGTATATCAACACTTTTGTTGGTTGTTCAATGTGCAAGGTTTTAATTCAAATAAAACCATAGCAAACATCAGCGTTTCTATAGAATTACTGACGATTCGTGTGTACTCCCAGCCCTGAACCTCATATTATCATATTCACTTTTATATTTTAACTAGTAGAATATCCGTCATGTAAAATGAAGTCCCTGAGGAGAATAGTCTTCAATCACTTTAATGTAACTTTGCTAACATTAAAGTCAACAAATAATGATACTAAACCTTACGTCTAGAATTCTTATACCAATTTTGATCAAAATTCTTTAAGTTATTTTGATTCTAAAAAAAATGTCTAAAATTTAAGGTGTCTTTAAGAAGGAATTGGATTTCAGAAGAGTCAAATACGTCTTAAGATAGAGTAGTGTTGTCACATCTGGGGAGGTGTCGTTCAGAGCACCCTCTCCTGCCTTAACAGAGTATAAAAAACGACTTTGAAATCTAGTGGGCAATATCTTTTTCATGGCAGGCACTCGACTGAACTCCAATCTATGGCTATCCCCATAAAAAATTGACAACAAACACTCATCTAACTACACCCACTGCCAACAACTTCCCTTACTCTCTATTTGTAGAACTGCCCGTCTGTGAAACACAATACCACGAGGCTGCTTTCCAGTTGACTACAATATGGTCATCTTCAAGTACAATGTAAACAAGTTTTTGTTGAGCCATCGTCTTAAATAATCAAATTCTACCCAATTTCCACTATTACTGATCATCACAGTAGTCTATTATCGACCACCTGATACAGATGAACCCTTATCCTCGAGTGACCTTCAGGCCTTGATAAGTGGTGAGTCTCCTTGTAAATAAAAATTTGTTCAATTGATGTCGAATGTGTATAGATCAAAATGCAAATCTGAAATATTTGATTATAAGAAGTTGTAACAATAAAAGATATCAAAATACTAAGAAATAAAACATGAAATTTGATGAATATTTATTAATTGATGTCTAATATCTATTTTTGTTAAAATTCCACGAATGACATTTACCCCCATCTTTGCCACATTTTCAGAAAACTAAATCAAACTAGATATAGCACACGTTACCAACCCGTGTTCCAAACTGTGTAATGATCGGTCAATTAGTTTAGTAGAGAAATAATGACAACAACTTTCCTTTCTCTTTTTCTGTATTAAAAACTTGAAAATTCGATCTGCGGAAAAAGAACTGTACGCCTGTGTAATTGTCTTCCGTTTTCCTGCTTTCCAGCTGTCTATAATATGGTTGTCTTCAAGTCCAATGTGAACAAGTTTCTGATGAGCCGTTCCACTTAAGTTAACAAATTTACCGAACTTCCATTACTATCGATTACTATATTGTCCTTTTGACTACTCTACACTCTTTAACCCTTATCCTTGAGTGGCCTATCGGCCTTGATAAGTGGTGACACTTATGTAAAAAAAAAATATCACAAGCATACTTCCCTACCGACTACAACATGATCGCCTTCAAGTCTAATATAAACAAATGCAACAGGGCTGGTAGCAGCAGTAGCATGATAAATATGCAAATGACTGAGTCAGTGCATGAAGTGACGTCATAGAGGGAGGAAAAGAAAGGAAAGGAAGAAGGAGAAAAACTGTATTACGTGGCAAAAATAAAGAAAGAAGATATGCCGGCGTAAGATGGACGTGTTGTCCCATGGTGGTGGCAATAACTTTTAAGCTCGTGTCAGGACGGCAGTGTTTTTTAAGCTACATGTCAGACGAGATAAGCTAAGAGACTTATAAGACAAGAAGCAATGCGTTATTTTGAAATAAATGCATTTTATTTCAACTGAAAAAGCCGAGTTGAGTTTCTTTCTTTTTACTTGTTTCTTTGCGACTGTCTCAGACACAACATGTTGGGTCCAAGTGTAAAAATGTAACGATACTGCTGAAGACGAATAACTACTATGTTACATAAATACTTGTTGAGCCGTCGTTTTAGATAATCAAGTCCTTTTATGTCGGAGATCATCAATCAACTGATAATCCTTTTTAAAGCTTATCATCGAGTGCCCATCGAGCCTTCATACATAATTTATCAGTAAATAAAAAACTTTATATGATAATGTAAAGCACAAACAGAGACAATCTTAATTCTATGAAAAAATGGCCTGAAACAAATTAAAAAGCCATGGGGCTCACATGAAAGATCTGAATTCCTTCAGCAACCTTTGTGGCCTGGTGGGAGATGTCCTTTTCTCTTCGCTGCAACCTCTGTCTCACAGAAGAGATGTTGCGAGTTTGTCTCTGCTTTATCGTTATTTTCATGGAAAGTGTTTGACTGAGCTTCAATCTATGCCCCCCCCCTCGCCAAACTTTCACGAGAAACACTCGACTAGCTGAAAACACTATCATAATTCCCCTCACTCTTTATCTGTGCCTAAACCTAAACATAGATTCCATGATCAAAGCTTCTTTCTTAGAACTGCACACCTGTGGAATTGTCTTCCGTTTTCCTGCTTTTCAGCTGTCTATAATGTGGTTGTCTTCAAGTCCAACGTAAACAAGTTTCTGATGAGCCGTTCCACTTAAGTTAAGAAATTTACCGAACTTCTATTACTATCGATTACTATACTGTCCTTTTGACTTCTTTACACTCTTTAACCCTTATCCTTGAGTGGCCTATCGGCCTTGATAAATGGTGACGCCTATGTAAAAAAAACCCCCTAAAAACCATATTTCTCTCCATGAAACGTATGCCTTCAAACATCAGTGGTAAGATTTTTTTCACTTGTATATGTCATCACACCGGCTACATATATCTGAGAGATTCTTCGCATGGTCGGCAGTGGTCGTGCTCTGCTGATAAATAATCGGTGTTTTCGAAACTTAAATATTCTTATAGAATAATGTTTTTAGAGAAGTGGATGCTATAAATATACACAGCAATAGCGATGAATGAAAGTAACATTTGCAATATGTAATATAGTGGGCACAATCACGTTGACACACCGGTTCCTGCCAGATGACTGAAGTTAAACAATGATGAGCTTGGCCAGTACCAGATGGGTGACCATTTGGGAAGGCAAGGCGGCTTTATGTATCGCACCAAGTTATAAGAAATTTCGAGGTTGGTATCTGGAGGCGCATTAATTCACTGGTAGAGAGGCACCCCAAGTCTTTGATGCGTCTAGGAGAAGGTAACTCTGATGAAGTCGGCAGCAGAACGTTGGAGGGCTATGGAGGATGAATCTCTAGCAGATTATCGGTTCTGTGGCATTAAGAGTTACGTTATTCGACTGCGGATGATCTAAGGACAACGGATAAGTGCGAACATGCTTGGGAAAGGTAATGGTAATTCCATGTATTCTGCAAAATTCAAAATCATGTGATGTCTTCAGAGGAATCGGATAAACAATGGACCGAACACTAACCACGAGTTCAGCTATGGCATGAACATGCCACGATACAAGAAGAAATATTGTGAGGTTGTATATATTTATGAGTATATATGAATGTGTCCATTGATGAGTTTCTCTTATCGCCTACTGTATATATATATATATATATATATATATATATATATATATATATATATATATTAATGTGTCGATATATTTGATCTTTCTAGTAATGAAAGTATGAATAGTATATCTAATAGCAAAAAAGGGGCAGATAATAGTTTTCTGAAGATTTACATCGAGCGAATCAGAGAAACATACCTGATCCATCTTTGGTTTTGTCTGACGAGATACTGCAAAGAAGGTTCATCCAAATGGATCAACAAATCTCGGGTTGTCTTTTCAGCAACTTTATTTACCGATGCTTCCCAATTAGAAAGCTGCAACACTGTTCCTAGATTTTTACAATCGACA
Organism: Euprymna scolopes; assembly: GCF_053919585.1. Taxonomy (NCBI): domain Eukaryota; kingdom Metazoa; phylum Mollusca; class Cephalopoda; order Sepiida; family Sepiolidae; genus Euprymna; species Euprymna scolopes. The sequence continues at coordinate 4,873,206 of NC_136512.1, read as the reverse complement.
TTTTCCAACAGTCTCCCCTGCTCGGGGCCATTACGATCCGTGGGCCGCCTCTCTCCCTCTGACTACCGACTCTCGACTTTTCTCTCTGATTGCCAACTCTTAAGTAATTTCTATGTGTCTCTCAAAATATCTCGTCATGCTATTAACTCCACATGCCCAAGGACACAAATCGGATGATCAACCTTTCACATACTTTGTTCGTTAGATAAAATTCTTTTCACAAAGTCAACGTTTTTGGAAACTATTTTAACATAAATAATTTTTATCTATAAAAAAGGCCTTTCACCTTGATAACATTATTTCTGTTTCTATTTTTACGAATATCAATAACGATCATAATAGTAATCGTTCAGTCCGGAGCAAAAATAACACAAAACAACAAATATTTAAAAAGCTAAAATATAATCGTACGATGTCATAAGCCCACAAAATCACACACAAAAAAAATGTATTTAGCCAAGTTCAAAATCATGCTGAGACCCCTTCAATAATCAACATGGGGTACCCGGACAACATTATGTGAATTTAATTGGTTGGTTGTTTTGTTTTACGGCATATCAACCCTTTTCAGGTTATTTAATGCTGAATCTGGTGATTTTGAAGAACGATTTTTTAAATATAGTATATTTGTTTTTTAAGTCGTATTCTATTTAACCCATATTTGGGACCCTAACAGGTGCTACCACTCCGGGTCAGAGTGGACCTGGGAGCAATGGCAATTAAAGGGTGGCTCCACACTCCCTAAGGCCTGCAAGCTGGGGCCCTCACCATCGGATATAGTTTAAGGTCATATCCAGGACCATGTGAATTTAAGCTTATATAATAGAATGCAACAAACCAAAAACAGGTAAATAAATAATATCAATACAAACAAAATACACGTACATACAAACCAAAAGCAACACAAAAAAGGAAATGAAGTACGGAGGAAAATCAAAATATAAAATAAAATTTATGGTGAGAAAAAATGAAAAGGAAGGCAGGATTTCAAAGTTAAAATTGAAAATTATAACTATTATAACTACTACTACTACTCTTACTACTACTACTCTTACTACTACTACTACTACTACTAATAATAATAATAATCATAATAATAATAAGAAGAATAAGAAGAAGAAGAAGAAGAAGAAGAAGAGGAAGAAGAAGAAGAAGAAGAAGAAGAAGAAGAAGAAGAAGAAGAAGAAGAAGAAGAAGAAAAGGATTAATTGTTATTTGTTGGTTCCGGGGAAAAAACTAGTCGATTATTATTATTATTATTATTATTATTATTATTATTATTATTATTATTATTATTGTGTTTTGTAAGTTTAAATGGAATGTAAACTTAAATAGGTGTTATAGAATTTAGTGTTTATTCACAATAACTTTTGAGATGTTATCAAATTTAAGAATTTCTAGATAAACATTATAGATTATGTAAAAACATCCGATGAATTTTATGCTGCGTGTATTGATGACGTAATGAAAGAGACATAGATACTGAGGCACGTACAGTTTAGTTAGAGTCAGAGTGAGAGAGTTGGACAAGTTGGCACGGAAGATATCGTCCCTACGTTTGGAAGCTGGGATAAGTATTAATATCAAACCATAAGTCTTGGTTTCGATCTCAGCTCGAGTATTTTGTTACATACAAGATCTTTTTAGAAATAACATAATACTCGCATGCTTAATTTCTGTATGAATTAAAATATATTTATGCGTATTTAATGACCGGGCAACGCCGGGCGACCTGCTAGAACATATATATATATATATATATATATATATATATATATATATATATATATATATATAAAACCCTACACACAAACACAATCTACTATTCTGGTGAAATACGCCCAAATTTTAATAACTTCAAATTTAAATTGTCTGTATATCCAACTGTTGATATAAATTGCGGCAATGTTTTGACCGATTTTTCAAAAAGGTGAAAATACGACTTCATTTTATATCCCTCTTTTTTAGATAGCTCGCAACTTGTAATATTTGTGGGGGTTTTTTTCTTGAAGAGCTCACTTTTTCTTTAGCATCAGATGGGTCAGGGTCGCCTGATGAAGTCTCATTAACTGAAACAGATGGCTGTTTGTAGCGACCAAATGTAACTCTTTACCTTCTAATATCTCTCTCTCTCTCATATATATATATATATATATATATATATATATATATATATATAAATCGTATTGCTGTCCGTTTGTTTGTAAACAATTTGATTAATATATACAAAAAGACCACTACTTTATTCTTTCACTTATTTCTATACATAGTACGATTCTTGCAAAATATACGATTAAAAGGTCATTTCATTTGCATATTGCATTAAGGAAAATTGATTTTACTTAATAGCGGTATGTTAGTTAATGGTTCTAGCGAGAGAATTGTTTTAAATGTTCTATTTAAAATTGTTATTCAATAAATTTTAAATAACAATTTAATTGATAATATATTTAATTTAATCTATTTGGAATTATTTCTGATATCGACTTTTTTTAAAGACGTAGAATTATCTCCCCCTAGAAACTTCAAATAAAATAATTTGGTAATCTCAATAAGTTTCCAGATTGAAAAAAATAATTCCGTGTGGACAGAAAAATGTTTTTTTTATATTCAAACAAACAAAACAAAACAAAAAAAAAACACTTACGAATAAACTGAAAAATTTCGTTTGTTTGTTTTAATATTCTTGAAACGGCTATATAGAAACTTTGACCGCTTCGAATTCAAACTTCAGCTACACTTTTAGAAAAAAAAAATCAAACTGAACCCCCTCCTTTATTTACGAAGAAAAAGATAGCCAGTGAATACAATGCCTTTACAAAAAAACAAAAAAAACAAAAAAAAAAAAAACAAAAAAAAAAACGCATATTACGCACGCGTTTGATTATTATTTTTTTTTTCGGTAGTTCGGACACTCGCTGCTATTTTTATTGAAACAAAAGTTGTTTTGATTTATTTTTATTTATTTATTTATTTGGGGGATTTTTAACGCATGGACAACAAAAAGTACTCAATATCCGGAGAATAGTTTCTTCTCTTTGTATCCCTTCTGCCGAAATAGGGTATCACGTACTTCTTTTTTTGCACGATTACATTTACATGTTTTTATCCGTTCTTTTATTTTTTTTGAAATTGTTGCCCGTAATGAAAATGATTAATATCGTAAGGTGTTCTCAAATGGAACTTCATGTCAACCCGGGGAATGCCGGAGACTCATACTAGTATATATATATAAATCAGAAAAAAATGATGTACTGCAAGAGAGACAAATCAAGAAATCAAGTCCAAAAACGCTTCCTCTCTCCTCTCTGATTTTGGATTTCGATTTTGATTCTAGTACAAAATGTCTGCGATTACGTAACACTAAAAATGGCTTGTGTCGTTATGAACGTGTCCTTCTGCTGTTGTCTCTTTCAATTGAATTGGCCTGCCTCTTTTGATATGTCGGCGTAAATCATCGCTTTAAATCTTGCTATTAGAGAAATCGATTGTAGGCATAGGATCTGTGAGATAAAAATCTTGTTCAATAAATGTATAAAATTTACCAAAAATTTTATTAAGAAAGCGGCTTATCTGGGATTGTTGCAATGCCTGGCAGTGCGTATTATTTCGCCTTTTTTGTGTTTGTTTTGGACTTAAGTTTAAGCTTGAAGACATTATCTTAGATCTTTCAAAAGCACTGCTTGACTTACACAACATGCTCATGTGCAACGCGCAAGGAAGGTAAATCGGTGTATAGTGAAGCACTTACATACATACATTAGCAGGGAGGCTCGAAGTTGTCCGGGATTGAATAAGGATCAGCAAATGTTTTATCCTTCCATGCATTTATTGTTATCAAAATCGGTGAAATCGCCCATTTTTTTTTCTATTTTCACCCCAAACAAGGCACAGTGCCACTTTGATATAGGGGGCTACTATCGGGGACATAAGTTGTAGAGTTGCTATGTAGGAAGTTGAGCAGCAAGATGTCTGTTCACATTACACTTGAATTTCTGCATGTCAATACAGTTGGGGAAGCAGGGATCCGGAAGGGAGTTCCAAAATCTAACAGTTCTGGAGGAAAAAAAAACCATTAGAGTAACAGGCCTTCTTACATCTAGGGATCTCTACTGTGTAGGGGTGGGATTTTACTGCTTATCGGGGTTATCGTGGGTATTTACGTCGAGGGGGTACTAGGGCTTATAGTTCGTTAGAGCATCAACTATTAAAATACTTGTAGAACAGGCAGAGGGATGCAACATTTTGTCGATAGGACAGATGCTGAGGCCTAGATGACAGTTCAGGACCTATCAGGTTTTCAATCAAATCGATTGATTGCCTGTTCTAGTTGAGGACCCTCACCCCCTCGGCTTACCGGTAAGAAGCTTCACATGCCCTCCCAGCAGTGACTTGATTCAAAACACATCGAAGACAAGATTGCACTGTAGAGACTCTAATGTTGATTTTATAAAATTATTTTGGTATAATAGCTTCAATTAAATTTTAAAATGCAAAACTTAAGTATCATGGTTCAATTGTGCTCTAAACAGAAACATTCATTTCGAACGCGCCTCTGTCATATCAAAGAGCTGCTGTTGATTTTATGGAATTATTTTTTAAATAATGATTTGAATTAAAGTTAAACGTACAAAAGTCAAGTATCATAGTTCAATTGTGCCCTAACAGAAACAATGCTTTAAGTGGCGCCCCTGTCTTACCAAAGAACATACTGTTGATTTTATACGCTAGGACTTTCTGCTTGTGAGGTAATAAAACATCTCAAATGCATTTGTGAAATTAGGATATATAAAAGTGTTAACTTTGGTAAAAATCAGACTTTCTTTAGTCGAATTATTTCTATTATTGATTTTCGATACTTATCAGAAACATTCCGACACAAAACCTACATCATAGGGAAGGAACTCACACACATGTGCACGCATTCACTTTTATATATATATAGATATATATGTAGAACGTAAACCACACCCTAATATCTAAAAAAAACTAATGTAATTTTGACTCTGTTTTCAATATCGATTCATTATTCATTTTTCGTCTGATGAAGTGGTCTCTTTGAATTGGGATTCCACTGAAACATGTATGCACATATGTAACCAATAATGTTTGTATAATGAACAAACTATATATACATATATATATATATATATATATATATATATATATATATATATATATATATATATATATATATATATATAAGAGATCTTGTCTGTCTGTCTGAAGAACGGTTTCTATCAAACACCTGTCTATTTTTGGTCTACGGACTTCAAATTTGATATACAGGGGATTCAGACCTGTGAAGCTATTTCAACTGTCGTTTTGTTTGTTTGGAAACTGAAAAGTAGAGAGCTCCATCCGCTCAAGAATGACAGCAGAAATAAATGCGGTTTCACTAACGAAATGAATATTATGTTCGCGAAAATTCCTTATCTCCTCTGGAATGAAGAGTTAAATTCCCTCTAATATTCTCAGTTTTCCTTTTTTCATCTCAAGCACAATTTTTTATTTTCAAATTCAATTTAAATAATCTGGCCGTGTTTATTAGCTTTTCTAGTTTCCTTTCTGGTTTTGCAAGTAGCTTCAGGACGTCCATATACATGAAGTGGTTTATTCTTTGTATCCGGCATCACATTTCCTTAGTGTGTAGCTGAGCGGCATCATGATAAACAATTGTGAAGAAAGTTTCCTTGTGAAGATGCTCTTTTGTATTCTTATATATTAGTTCTTTCATCAATAAGAAAAGAGCAAAGAGGGCAGGAAATAAGAGAGAACCCCAAACCTAACCCTAACGCGTGTGAGTTTTAAACAACGTTTGTAATTTTACTATTATCTTCTTTAGTATTTTCCATAAGGTTTTATGACATGTGACAGTGGTTACATGGTTAATGATACAGACTGAAGGTTTGGGTGTCCGAAATCCGAATCCAGTTTGTCCCACAAAAAAAACAACAAAAAAAAAACACTTTCATTTATGATGTTGGCAACTTTCATATGCTTCCTCCCGTAATTACATGATGTCTTTCTAGAAATTATTCTGATACGAAAAATATCGGGGAAACCAATGCCAACAATAGAATCACTTGATTCATGCGATGATGATGATGATGATGATGATGACGATGACGATGATGATGATGACACAGTATCAAAAGCCACTTTGAAGTCTATAAAGTCGAAGGAGGATATCAATTTTCTTTTTTCGGCTTTTTGCGTTATATGCTGTACGGATTATCTTTAAATAATGAAACTACTCCGTTGATAAGAAAAGATGCGGAGATTGATCAGACAGTCTTTCTGCTATTTTAATGCATTTCATATGTTCAAATCAACATGAATTCATCTATTTATTTGATGCCATGGAAATGTCTAAAGCATAAAGTAAAGTTGCTTTCCTCATTGATGTTTTTTGCTTCCTAAAAATGTGACATATCGACCGGGCAACGCCAAGTTAGCTGGTCAATTATTATTGCGATCGTTAGTGATATTTGTAAAAGTCCACATCACGGCTCCTTACACATATATTTGACTTTTGGGAAGGTTGTCAGATTGTGTCCATATTATGCCCTCTCATGCTCAACACCCCTTTGAAATACCTCAAAGAAACTGAAATTTGAGGAATATTTCATTCATGTGTAATACCTAATCTGAAAGTTTTATGAGAAATAGGTCTCTGACTACCAGACCCTTCCAACCCTCTTTACATAATACTAAATTAAACTAAATACAGTCCACATCACGGCCCCTTATACCTAGCAGTTGTACTCTAAAATATCTGACTCGTATATAGGTAGAGCGTTGCATTAGGAGTCAGGTACTTTCTGGAGCGATAGAATAATCCATTTTTACAGCAAACTTGGTAATAGATTGGAATATGTTTTCCAATTGAGATCTGGATTAAAAATCAGACCAAAGAGCATATCAAGGCAAGAGGCTTACTTAAGGAAAGATCTATTCATTTAAAATTGAGGTATAACAAGGATCTGAGCATTGGTGGTGAAAAAAGAGAATTTTGGTTTGTAAAAAGTCACACATTTTTTTCTTCATTTCACTGTGTGCTCCAGACCAGAGGAATAATGTTTAGATATTGGCCTAGTTATTTGGACAATTGTTATCATGATCAATATAAATATTTGTATTAAAAGTAGAATGTCGGAAAGAATGTTATCAAAGCGAAAAAAATATTTACAAATAAAAATATTTATGCTAAAATAATTACTCCAAAAAATGTTAGCTTGGTAGAAAAAAATGTGAGAACATAAACAAAATATGTGACGAATGTAGATCATCCGATTTGTGTCTTTGTCACGTGGAGTTAATGGCGTAACGAGATAGCTTGGAAATACACGTAATCGGTTAGGGTTAGGAGTCAGATAGGACAAGTTAACGCGAAAGATACCTCCGCGTTTTGAAAAATGGATGAAACGCGACTTTAGCATAATCTAAAAAATTAAAACGTCTTGCAGTTCCAATAGGAATTGAAAGAAAAAGTTTTATCAAATATGTAATCTATAGTTTTATGGTTTTCTTCAAAGGGAGATAAACTTGAATAATGAAAAGAGACGAAGACACGACGGAGAGAAGATGTGTTCTTTGCAGGTGCGCTACACATTAATGTTACATGTTGATGAACCGTTTTATTAAATGTGAAGCACTCACACATACATACATGCATACATACATACACACATGCATACAATAATAGGGGAACATTTTAACCACTAGATGTCACTCATTGCATACATCACAACGTTAAAGAAACATCAGTTAAATAGAGGCTGTTTATATATACTCACTTTGCTACATAACAGGTTTCAGTTCGAGGTCACGTGGAGTTAATGATGTAATGAGATAGCCTGGGAATGAGTTGAGTTTAGTGTTTGGAGAGAGTCGGGAAAAAGTTAACACGAAAGATATCGTCTCCGCGTTTTGGAAGATGAGTGAAATGCGACTTTAATGTAGAAAATTAGAATGTCTTGCAGTCCCGACAGGAAGTCAAGAATAAAGTTATATGAAATATATAACCTGTTGTTGTTTGGTTTCCTTCGGAGGGAGATGATCTTGAATAATGAAAAAAAAAACAAAGACACCATAGAATAAGGTTATTAGCTTGTGCGTGACACAGACTGAATATTAATGAACTGTTTTATTATATGTGAAACACTAACATATACATACAGCAGAAGAACAGTTTAATCACTAGACATCATACACACTGTATATATCTCAACGTTAAAGAGACATCAGTTAAATAGACCCTGTTTATATACACTCACAAAAGTCAATATTGAATTTTGGTTAACAGTTTATTTTGTCGCAGCACATTGTTTAGTACAATACAATCTAATTCGATTCAACACTTTCAATAAAATACTTTGACTGGATCGGAATTATTTTTCATATGGACGTTTCTGAATTTTTGTTATGAGGATTGATTATTTGTATTATTGGTTGGAGGTTAGATCCACCGAAATGTTGTGAAAATAACACTCAAGATGATATTAGTAGTCTGAAGAATTCAAACAATATAGCTACTAGTGTTGATTGCAGACTTTCCAGTTCTTTCAACACAACTTCCAAGGAAAGGATGAAAAGGGCAGGAGATAAGAGACACAACATATGTATACCCCAGACAGTTTCGTTACATGCTTGAAAACAAAATTCTACAATGTATAACTTGGACCAGTCATTGAAAAATAGTAAGAGTATAGTTTCGGCTCCAGACTGACAAATACTCAATGTTCATCTTTAAAAAAAGATGTAACTCTTTATTGTAAGTTTTTTGCAAATGAAAACGCTACCAGGCAATGTCGATTAAATGGAACTAGTACATAATATGTTATAGTATGGCATCAACCGTTTCTCTGGCAGGTGGAAATCCATACTGCGACTCTTTTGGGGAATCCTTAATACATTTTCCCATTCTCGGTAACAGAACAATCTGAGATCATTGGAGATGGAATAGCTTTTGATCCTGAATTATTTTGAAAAGAAATGTAAAAACAAATCATTCCTTGTCCATGGCGTCAGTAGGTCGAAAAGTGGCGTGGTTAAACAAAAGAATGGTACTGAGGAAGCTGTGAGTACGACAGAACTGATATCAGATGACATAAACAAAAGTTATTTAGCAAGGTGCGTTTTGAATACCTAGGAGAGAAGAAAGTCTGACAAGCAAACAAGACTCATGGAGAAAAATAGAAAATTAATGTGATAAAACCGCTGCAGAGCCAAGGACCATTTGTTCATTTGCAAATAAAGCAATAAAACCATTCTTATATTATTTTTAATTGGAATTCATTACTGAGATGAGTATTATTTATATTAATTTATTTATTGCGGACTATTATTCTCATCTTTATTAGTTGTTGTTTCACAACGTTTCGGCCAACTATTCCTCTGGCCTTCGTAAGGTGGTAACCGTGACAGATAGGAACTTTGAATCTCCTAACTGCATTCTCAGCAATCACTGCCATCCGTAGTTGTTGTCGTCTCACCATAATGAATAATAATAATGAATTCCAATTAGAATAATATATATATATACCATTCGGTATGGACCCGCCCATGGAAGATCAGATAATAAATAAACGCGGATTTATAAGATAAAAAAATCCAACCTTGATCGCCCTTCGGGGCTTGTGACGCAGTTGATAGAGATGTTGAATCTCTATGGTTCCAGATAAGCATTGTCTGAAGATAGCGGTTTCAATCCTACCTTGGCCGAACCATCATGAAACAACAACTAATAAAGATGAGAATAATAATCCGCAATAAATAAATTAATAAAAACATTCTTTTTATAAGAGTAAAAAGCTGTCTTGCTCTTTATATCAAGGGAAGCAACTCTTGTATCGAGAGGAATTAAACAGAAATTTTTTTACACTGGACATTTGCATCAGGTTTCAGTCAGGTGCTGATCCTAACCAAAAACACCCATTTCCTTGAAACCCATATCCCGTCAATGCATTGTTGTATCCTTGTGCCTTTTTTATAATTACTTTAACGGCATGTGCTCTGATGAACTCGTAGCACTTGTGTCCCCTCGACATAAATACCCCTGGCTAACTTGACAAGCAGCAAAATCCCACCCCTTCATCGTAAAGGTCCATAGATACCGGAAAACCTTCTACTTTAAAAATTTCTTACATGCCAGACTTTGGGATTCCTGCTTTCTTTCCTGCTTTCCTGTCTGTTCTGATATATTGAAATTTAAATGTAATATGAACAGACATCTTGCTTCTCAACTCCCTACATAGTGTCCGTATAGGCATAGTCTCAATTAGTAACCCTTTTTGTCTAAGTGGCAATATGCCTTGTTTAGAGCAAAATATGAGGTGCCTTGAATAAGTATGCCAGACTTTTTTATACGGGCACTTTTATTGATAGTTCACACATGAAACTGTAGTCCGATTTGAAGTAATCTTCTCCGACTGTAATCCACTTGTTGTACTGTTTCAACAACTTCTGGAAGACCCCATGGAAGCTCTCTTGTGTGAGCATATCAATGACCTTCGTCACAGCCTCTTTCATCTCCGCAGTTGTCTCATAACGACAACCTCTAAGGTTTTTCTTGAGCTTAGGGAATACTAAAAAGTCACAGGCAGCAAGGTTTGGACTAGGGAGGGTGAGGAAGTGTCTTGATGCCCAACTTGGTCAAATAGTCAGTGACAAGAATGCAGTTGTGGACCGGTGTATTCACGCAAATCTTCCACATCTTCGGTTCCTTGCGAATAATTTTGTGTACAGTTCTCACACTGACATCAAACTGTGCACTTATTGCCTCTATAGACACACAACGGTTCTTATCCATGAAATTCTTTATTTGGCCAATCAACTCTGGTGTTCTGACTCCTTACTCCTCCCACATCTCTCATCATCCCTCACATACTCCCTGCCTACCTTGAATTTCTTATGTCACTCAAAAACTGGTGCTCAATTCATGCGAGATGGTCCAAAAGCAGTTTGAAGCATTCCATACTTTCTGTAACATTTTTTCCGAGTTTAAAACAAAATTTTATTCCAGATTTTTAAAATGCTCTCACGTTCAGATTGCGTTTGTGAAATTTACCAACTGTGACAATCAGGCTTTACTAGGGTGTATTCCAGTTCCTGCTGTAGCTGTTTGTTTGAACCTGAAATCATAAAAGTTGGTCAGTCATCTCATAAGATGTATAGCGAGAACATACTGAAGTTTCAAGTGTCTATGACAATTTTAAATGTCGGTACAAAAATGTCTGGAAACTTATTGAAGACATCTCGTAACAGTCGAAAAGATAAACAAAATAAATCCCAGTGTCGATTAAGGATTGTAGATTTTAAATATTCTCACTTGAGCCATAATCAGTTTTGTTTTTGAAAACCAAATATGTTGTTCCTGTGCTGCATTGATCCGAAAAATGAACCCACCACCACCACCACCACCACCACCACCGCCACCGCCGCCTCAACAACTAACATCCATTTGTTATTCCTGAGTTTATTAATCTCTTCCCAAGCAATGAGACAAGCACTAACAAACCAAACTTACAAGTTGTTGCTACCCGACACGGACTTCCATTATTGTACCTAACGGAATATTCGATATTATTGCCTATGCATAGCTTTTCATTCAACGATACAACACACTTTTAAAACTTTGAAAAATGGATGAAACGCGACTTTAGCATAATTTAAAAAATTAAAACGTCTTGCAGTTCCAATAGGAATTGAAAGAAAAAGTTTTATCAAATATGTAATCTATAGTTTTATGGTTTTCTTCAAAGGGAGATAAACTTGAATAATGAAAAGAGACGAAGACACGACGGAGAGATGATATATTCTTTGCAGGTGCGCTACACATTAATGTTACATGTTGATGAATTGTTTTATTAAATGTGAAGCACTCACACATACATACATGCATACATACATACACACATGCATACAATAATAGGGGAACATTTTAACCACTAGATGTCACTCATTGCATACATCACAACGTTAAAGAAACATCAGTTAAATAGAGGCTGTTTATATATACTCACTTTGCTACATAACAGGTTTCAGTTCGAGGTCATGTGGAGTTAATGATGTAATGAGATAGCCTGGGAATGAGTTGAGTTTAGTGTTTGGAGAGAGTCGGGAAAAAGTTAACACGAAAGATATCGTCTCCGCGTTTTGGAAGATGAGTGAAATGCGACTTTAATGTAGAAAATTAGAATGTCTTGCAGTCCCGACAGGAAGTCAAGAATAAAGTTATATGAAATATATAACCTGTTGTTGTTTGGTTTCCTTCGGAGGGAGATGATCTTGAATAATGAAAAAACAAAAAACAAAGACACAATAGAATAAGGTTATTTGCTTGTGCGTGACACAGACTGAATATTAATGAACTGTTTTATTATATGTGAAACACTAACATATACATACAACAGAAGAACAGTTTAATCACTAGACATCATACACACTGTATACATCTCAACGTTAAAGAGACATCAGTTAAATAGACCCTGTTTATATACACTCACAAAAGTCAATATTGAATTTTGGTTAACAGTTTATTTTGTCGCAGCACATTGTTTAGTACAATACAATCTAATTCGATTCAACACTTTCAATAAAATACTTTGACTGGATCGGAATTATTTTTCATATGGGCGTTTCTGAATTTTTATTATGAGGATTGATTATTTGTATTATTGGTTGGAGGTTAGATCCACCGAAATGTTGTGAAAATAACACTCAAGATGATATTAGTAGTCTGAAGAATTCAAACAATATAGCTGCTAGTGTTGATTGCAGACTTTCCAGTTCTTTCAACACAACTTCCAAGGAAAGGATGAAAAGGGCAGGAGATAAGAGACACAACATATGTATACCCCAGACAGTTTCGTTACATGCTTGAAAACAAAATTCTACAATGTATAACTTGGACCAGTCATTGAAAAATAGTAAGAGTATAGTTTCGGCTCCAGACTGACAAATACTCAATGTTCATCTTTAAAAAAAGATGTAACTCTTTATTGTAAGTTTTTTGCAAATGAAAACGCTACCAGGCAATGTCGATTAAATGGAACTAGTACATAATATGTTATAGTATGGCATCAACCGTTTCTCTGGCAGGTGGAAATCCATACTGCGACTCTTTTGGGGAATCCTTAATACATTTTCCCATTCTCGGTAACAGAACAATCTGAGATCATTGGAGATGGAATAGCTTTTGATCCTGAATTATTTTGAAAAGAAATGTAAAAACAAATCATTCCTTGTCCATGGCGTCAGTAGGTCGAAAAGTGGCGTGGTTAAACAAAAGAATGGTACTGAGGAAGCTGTGAGTACGACAGAACTGATATCAGATGACATAAACAAAAGTTATTTAGCAAGGTGCGTTTTGAATACCTAGGAGAGAAGAAAGTCTGACAAGCAAACAAGACTCATGGAGAAAAATAGAAAATTAATGTGATAAAACCGCTGCAGAGCCAAGGACCATTTGTTCATTTGCAAATAAAGCAATAAAACCATTCTTATATTATTTTTAATTGGAATTCATTATTGAGATGAGTATTATTTATATTAATTGAGATGAGTATTATTTATATTAATTGAGATGAGTATTATTTATATTAATTGAGATGAGTATTACTTATATTAATTTACTTATTGCGGACTATTATTCTCATCTTTATTAGTTGTTGTTTCACAACGTTTCGGCCAACTATTCCTCTGGCCTTCGTAAGGTGGTAACCGTGACGGATAGGAACTTTGAATCTCCTAACTGCATTCTCAGCAATCACTGCCATCCGTAGTTGTTGTCGTCTCACCATAATGAATAATAATAATGAATTCCAATTAGAATAATATATATATATACCATTCGGTATGGACCCGCCCATGGAAGATCAGATAATAAATAAACGCGGATTTATAAGATAAAAAAATCCAACCTTGATCGCCCTTCGGGGCTTGTGGCGCAGTTGATAGAGATGTTGAATCTCTATGGTTCCAGATTAGCATTGTCTGAAGATAGCGGTTTCAATCCTACCTTGGCCGAACCGTCATGAAACAACAACTAATAAAGATGAGAATAATAATCCGAAATAAATAAATTAATAAAAACATTCTTTTTATAAGAGTAAAAAGCTGTCTTTATATATTTTTTTTTTTTTTTACACAGTGATCACCACTTATCAAGGCCCGCAAGCCACTCAGGGATAAGGGTTATTGCAAGTACATCACGTTAGTGAGGAGATTTTATGAAGTGTTTAATTAGGGGGGCGGTTCATTAGGAATTTGTTAACATTAGACTTGAAGACATCCAAGTTGTAGTCCGGAGGGAAGCAGGCAGACGGAACAGAGTTCCACAGGCGTGCAGTTCTAAGAAAGAAGCTTTGCTCATGAAATCCGCGTTTTGATTTAGGCACAGATATAGAGTGGGGGAAATTTTTCACAGTGGATTCAGCTAGACGGGTGTTTTTCGTGAAAGATTGGCGAGGGGGGACCAGGGATTGGAGTTCAGACGAGCACCTGCCATGAAAATAACGATAAAACAAGGATAGGCTCGCAACGTCTCTTCTGTGGGAGAGGGGTTGCAGGGTAGAGAAAAGGGCATCCCCCACTAAACCACGAAGTCTATTTTGTACTCTGTCAAGGCATGATAGGTTGTTTTTGGCAGCTCCTGCCCAGATATGGCAACAGTATTCCATCCTTGGCCGTACTTGGCTTTTATATAGATAGAGAATTGCATCAGTAGTGAGATATCTTCTGGAGCGGTAGAAGGATCCCACCATCTTTCCTGCGACCTTGGCAACAGACTTGATGTACGTGTTCCATTTCAGATCAGGAGTAAAGGTCAAACCCAGAAGCTTGTCAAAACACGGGACCTCACCCAGACGAGAGCCATCCATCACAATTGATGCCAGCTGGGGATCAGAGCGTTGATGATGTAAGGATAGGAGTTTGGTTTTGGATGCATTAAAGGTAACTAGCCACATCTTCCCCCACTGAACCACGCGCTCGAGATCAGAGGAGAGAGAATCCGAGAGAACTTTGTCATTTACAGCCTTTGATGTGTTGCCGTAGATGGTCGTGTCATCAGCATAGATGTCAACGAATGATTTAAGTATGTGTTTAGGGAGGTCATTGATGTAGATCAGGAAGAGAGTTGGGCCCAGGATTGACCCCTGAGGGACTCCAGCATTTATATTGCAGGCCTCCGATTTTTGTCCATCTACCACTACTCTTATAAGCCTATTGGAGAGAAATGATTTAATGATTGAGAAAACATTTCCAGTTATACCGTAGCTGGAAATCTTGTGAAGTAGACCCTTATGCCATACTTTGTCAAAGGCCTTTGATATGTCAAGAGCAATTGCCCTAGAAAGGAAGCCTTTGTCAAGAGATTCACTAATCCTGTGAGATATAACCGTCAGCACATCTGCGGCAGATCTTGCAGAGCGGAAACCATATTGTGTGTCACTAAGAAGGTTATTCCTGCTGAGGTGGTTGACTATTTCTCTATTTAATATGGATTCCAGTAACTTACTCATAACACAGAGAAGACTTATTGGTCTGTATTGAGAGGGAGATGACTTATCACCTGAATTCTTAAATACAGGGCAAACTGATGAGGTCTTCCAGGGGGTCGGAAAGCACTTCTCCTTAAGGCAGCGTTTAAATAGTTTCGTAAGTATGAGAGCAAGTTCTGGTTGAAGCTTTTTTAACACTATAATTGGGATGCCATTAGGGCCAGTTGCTTTACTGGAATCTAGGTTTTTTATTAGCTTGGCGACCTCATGCACAGATATTTGTATGTTACCTAGCTTGTTCTGTGTTATAGGAGGAAATATATATCAAGGGAAGCAACTCTTGTATCGAGAGGAATTAAACAGAAAATTTTTTACACTCGACATTTGCATCAGGTTTCAGTCAGGTGCTGATCCTAACCAAAAACACCCATTTCCTTGAAACCCATATCCCGTCAATGCATTGTTGTATCCTTGTGCCTTTTTTACAATTACTTTAACGGCATGTGCTCTGATGAACTCGTAGCACTTGTGTCCCCTCGACATAAATACCCCTGGCTAACTTGACAAGCAGCAAAATCCCACTCCTTCATTGTAAAGGTCCATAGATACCGGAAAACCTTCTACTTTAAAAATTTCTTACATGCCAGACTTTGGGATTCCTGCTTTCTTTCCTGATTTCCTGTCTGTTCTGATACATTGAAATTTAAATGTAATATGAACAGACATCTTGCTTCTCAACTCCCTACATAGTCTCTGTATAGGCATAGTCCCAATTAGTAACCCTTTTTGTCTAAGTGGCAATATGCCTTGTTTAGAGCAAAATATGAGGTGCCTTGAATAAGTATGCCAGACTTTTTTATACGGGCACTTTTATTGATAGTTCACACATGAAACTGTAGTCCGATTTGAAGTAATCTTCTCCGACTGTAATCCACTTGTTGTACCGTTTCAACAACTTCTGGAAGACCCCATGGAAGCTCTCTTGTGTGAGCATATCAATGACCTTCGTCACAGCCTCTTTCATCTCCGCAGTTGTCTCATAACGACAACCTCTAAGGTTTTTCTTGAGCTTAGGGAATACTAAAAAGTCACAGGCAGCAAGGTTTGGACTAGGGAGGGTGAGGAAGTGTCTTGATGCCCAACTTGGTCAAATAGTCAGTGACAAGAATGCAGTTGTGGACCGGTGTATTCACGCAAATCTTCCACATCTTCGGTTCCTTGCGAATAATTTTGTGTACAGTTCTCACACTGACATCAAACTGTGCACTTATTGCCTCTATAGATACACAACGGTTCTTATCCATGAAATTCTTTATTTGGCCAATCAACTCTGGTGTTCTGACTCCTTACCCCTCCCACATCTCTCATCATCCCTAATATACTCCCTGCCTACCTTGAATTTCTTATGTCATTCAAAAACTGGTGCTCAATTCATGCAAGATGGTCCAAAAGCAGTTTGAAGCATTCCATACTTTCTGTGATATTTTTTCCGAGTTTAAAACAAAATTTTATTCCAGATCGTTCTTTAAATGCTCTCACGTTCAGATTGCGTTTGTGAAATTTACCAACTGTGACAATCAGGCTTTACTAGGGTGTATTCCAGTTCCTGCTGTAGCTGTTTGTTTGAACCTGAAATCATAAAAGTTGGCCAGTCATCTCATAAGATGTATAGCGAGAACATACTGAAGTTTCAAGTGTCTATGACAATTTTAAATGTCGGTACAAAAATGTCTGGAAACTTATTGAAGACATCCCGTAACAGTCGAAAAGATAAACAAAATAAATCCCAGTGTCGATTAAGGATTGTAGATTTTAAATATTCTCACTTGAACCATAATCTCACCAGTTTTGTTTTTGAAAACCAAATATGTTGTTCCTGTGCTGCATTGATCCGAAAAATGAACCCACCACCACCACCACCGCCACCACCACCGCCACCACCACCGCCACCACCACCGCCACCACCGCCGCCTCAACAACTAACATCCATTTGTTATTCCTGAGTTTATTAATCTCTTCCCAAGCAATGAGACAAGCACTAACAAACCAAACTTACAAGTTGTTGCTATCCGACACGGACTTCCATTATTGTACCTAACGGAATATTCGATATTATTGCCTATGCATAGCTTTTCATTCAACGATACAACACACTTTTGAAACATGTTTGCCTCGTTCTCGTAATATTTGTATGACAAAAATAGGAATTAATCTATGGCAAACTAATGCTGTATTCATGGATTTAAGAAGAAGAAGAAGAAGAAGAAGAAGAAGAAGAAGAAGAAGAAGAAGAAGAAGAAGAAGAAGAAGAAAAAAAGAAAACGAAGAAAAAGAATATTCCAAAGAGTAAAGAAAAAAAAGAAAAAAAAGAAGGAAAAGAAGAAGAAGAAGAAGAAGAAAAAGAAGAAGAAAGAGAAAACGAAGAAGAAAACAAAGAAAAAGAAAAAAGAAGATTACTAATAGTGAAGAAAAAGAAGAAAAGAAGATTGTTGATAGATTGAAAAAATAAAAAAGCAAAAAAAGAAAAAGAAAAAGAAGAAGAAAAAGAAGGAAAAGAAAACGAAAAAGAGAAAGAAAAATAAAGAAGAAAAAAAAAGAAGAAAAGAAGATTGTTGATAGATTGAAAAATATGAAAAAGAAAAAGAAGAAGAAAAAGAAGAAGAAAAAGAAGAAGAAGAAAAAGAAAACGAAAAAGAGAAAGAAAAAGAAAGAAGAAAAAGAAGGAAAAGAAAACGAAATAGAAAAGAAGAAAAAGAAAAGAAAAAGAAAGAAGAAAAAGGAGAAGAAAAAAGAAAAAGAAAGAAAAAGAAAGAAAAAGAAAGAAAAGAAGATTCCTGACAGCGAAGAAGAAAATGAAGAAAAAGAAGATTATTGATATTGAATAAGAAAAAGAAAGAAAAAAAAGAAAAAGAAGAACAAGTGATGAATTGACAAATGCTGGATTTCGTTCAATTCAATAATTAGCAGCAGCAACAGCAGCAGAAACAGCAGCAGTAGCAGCAAATATCTTTAAATCCGTTTGTTTTTCTTGAGTTTATAAATCTCTTCCTAAGCAACGAGGCAAACAAGGCAAACTTATTCCTCCTTTTCATTTGAATTTCCAGCAGCTAACATACAAGTGGCCTCCCAATAGTAATGCCTCCTATTTTTTATTCCGCCGAATGGGTCAGAAGTCATTGCAAATTGCATTGTTATGATGACTAAACTTATATACCTATGACATGAAAGTTTCATCTCTCTGTTGAAGATATTGACGGTGTGAGACTCTACAAAAGCGCCACCCTTCATGGATGTGCATCAGAAGCAGAGACATGCCAATGAATTCATGGCAAATGTGCATTGAGAATGGTGGTGGCTATATACAGAGTGGAACAATGAATTTGTTCCCCCTAAAGAAAACAAAAAAAAATACAGCTTTATTTTAAAACTTTTATTGAAAAAATCAATTCACATAACTTCATTATGTAGTAGAGCTGACATCTATTCAATGTAGCCGCTTTCAGCCTCAATCAGCACCTTGATACGGGTCCAGAACAAGGAGCATGCCTTTTTGCACAAGTGTCGACAAGAGTTTGGCGAATACTTGGCAGATTGTGGCGATTAGGCTGGCTGGCTTTGGTATTGTGGGAGGTCATGTTGGTGATGTTCTCGACATATGCCCAAACGAAGTAGTCCAGCGAGTTCAGGTCGGGGGAGGAAGGAGGTCAGTGAGAGAAAGGGGCAAAATCGTAGAACTCCTTCTGAAGTTAAGCCTGGGTGTCTTTGGACTTGTGAGCCGGTGCCAAGTCCTGCTGCCACACCCAGGATCTGCTATCTGCCACCTGATGCATCAGGAGATCACCATATGCTTCAGCACATCAAGTTAAACTTTGGTGTTGACTTTCAAGTCAATTTCGAAGATGTGAGGTGGCACGATGTGGCCCTCACTTGGAACCATGCCAAAGACTATAACTCTGGCTGGAAACTTTATTGAGCTGTGCCCTCAAGCATTGAATCATCCGGATTTGCATATTGAGGGTGCTGACAATGGTCCTGTTGTCATAACTTAGATCAGTAAAGAACATGAGTTGTATAGCAGTGCATCTCCAATCTTTTTGAACAACATGGAGGTTAACTAATTTGCATATTCCGTTGAAAAACGAGCATTAACAATAAATACGAAATATGCATGAATCAGAAAATAATATTTAAGCGTATCTTATGACTTGGTAATGTCGAGTGGTCTGCTATTATTTTATTAATAAAAAATTTATATCCTCTTCAAATATAAAAGATGTCACATAGTGTGAGGGAAATAATACTCCATCTAGCATAAAGATTAATGTCACTGTAAGATAGCCAAGTAGATTCTTTTGTTATTACAGGCCCAAATCTGCAATATATCAAGTTCCAAGTCTGTAGACCAAAAATTGGTGGAGGAATTTGTTAGAGGCTGTTCCTCAGACAAGGTCACTTTTATTTCTACTCTTATATAAAAGGAACTTTGTCAGTGTGTGTTTGTGTGTGTGTGTGCGTGTGTGTGTGCATGTGTGTGTACGTGTGTGTGTGTGTGCATGTGTGTTTGAGTTCGTTCCCTATGGACTCGAAAACAGCTGGGCCAATTTTTATGAAATTTTACCCAAAAGTACTTTATGTGCCTGGCAGTGTTCTTAGATAGGCTTTGTATAAGAATGTCTTCGATAAATATCGATAATCAATAATAAAAATAATCCGGTGAAAGAAGGAACAGGCGATTTGGACCTAAATTAACACCTTACACAGCCTTTTAAACAATTTCAAGCTATTATATATATATATATATAAAAAAATAATTTTATTGAATCAACAGTAGGTTCTCTACAGTGCAATGTAGACTACAATGTATTGTGGACTAAGTCACTGCTAAAGGCATGTGAAACTTCGTTCTGGTGCACTGCAATGGGTCCCCAACTTGAGCAAACAATCAATCGATTTGAGTAAAAAATCGATATTTCACTGATTTCGATGACACTAAAAATATGGGAGTGTGAAACATTTGTTGATTATCATTCAGTCTTGGGCAACGTCGGGTCTCCCTGCTAGTATATTCACACTCATATATTATATATACAAATATTCACACACACACATATATATACAAATAGTCACACACACATATATATATACAAATATTCACACACATATATTATATATAAATATTCACACACATATATTATATATACAAATATTCACACACATATATATACGAATATTCACACACACACATATATATACAAATATTCACACACATATATATACAAATATTCACACATATATATACAAATATTCACACACATATATGTATATATATATACAAATATTCACACACATATATTATATATACAAATATTCACACACATATATATACAAATATTCACACACATATATTATATATACAAATATTCACACACATATATTATATATACAAATATTCACACACATATATATATACAATTATTCACACACATATACAAATATTCACACCCATATATGCAAATATTCACACACACATATATTATATATACAAATATTCACACACATATATATGCAAATATTCACACACACATATATATACAATTATTCACACACATATATACAAATATTCACACACACATATATATGCAAATATTCACACACACACACATATATATACAAATATTCACACACACGTATATATGCAAATATTCACACACACATATATATACAAATATTCGCACACATATTTATTGTCGCTTATTAATAACCAAACATGCATGACGATGAGAGATAGGATGATTGATAAACAGCTTTTCAAATAATAAATTGATTTACAACCGGAAAAACACAATTCTGAAAAAAAAAAAAATAAAAATAAATAATAAAAACGGTTTCCTTAGAATCTGGTAACTTCTCAGAAAAGAACGCCATTTTCTATGTGAATAGCATTTTGATGATGTCATAATTTCACGTTTTATCACGTGATCACCAACACCTGGTTGAAAGAGACATGATATAATTACTTATCCAAATAGATATATCTTATACATGAATTAGATTTATAACTAGCAGGGAAACCCGACGTTGCCCAGGATTGAATGAGAATCAATGAATGTTCCACACCTCTAATACTTTAATTGTCATCAAAATCCGTAAAATCGCCGATATTTCATTAAAGGCGTTTGATCGCCTGCTCTACTTGGAGACCCCCCGTGGTGAACCAGGAGAAAGCGTCACATGCAGTGACCTAATCCACAATACATTGTAATCTACATTGCACTGTAGAGTACATATTGTTAATCCTATACGCCGATCCCTTCTGTTTGTGTATTTCTCGAATACACTTATGATGTTAGGCTGTGTAAAGGTGTTAACTTTGGTCAAAATCGGACTGTTCGTTCTTTAATCATATTTTTTCGATTATCGATTTTCGATACTTATGAGAGGCATTCCAATACAAAACCTATATAAGAACACTCACAAGTAGATAAAGTACATTTGAATGAAATTTCATAAAAAAGTAGACCCTGCCATTTCGAAGTACATAGTGAACTCTCTCTCTCTCTCTCTCTCTCTCTCACACACACACACACACACACACACACGCACACACACACACACACACACACACAAAGTGACTTTTATATATAAGTAGAAATGAAATTTGATTATGTAAAAATAATCTTAAACACACAATTATATAAATAACACTCATGCTTATATGCAATACATAAAATTGCAGAGTTCCTTCAGATTAATAAATCTGAAACAGTGATGTAGAACAAGAAGAAAGAAGCAACCCTAGTAGAAGTTAGTGATGATGCTGGGTAATGAATAAAAAACACTTTAACAATAAAACATTATGGAAACCATTTCCCTTATAAGAAAAAGAAAACAAGCGAAAATATTTTACCTATATCTCATCCTTGCAAAGATTTTTTTAAAAGATATATATATATATATATATATATATATATATATATATATATATATATATATATATGATTTTAAGAATGTGAGAGATTGTATATAATAAACTTCACAGCCAAACAACGTCGCAACCCACAAGAGCCATGGACTTCCGGTTAACGAACCGGAAGTCAAAGACTCGAGTTTCGCCCTCATTGGGGCTAATCAGTTAGACACATCCGAAATGAGGGCGAAACTCGAGTCTTGGACTTCCGGTTCATTGACTGTCATGGCTCTTGTGGGTTGCGACGTTGTTTGGCTGTGAAATATATTATATATATATATACATATATATATATATATATATATGAAAATATGCTTATTCAATTATATTTCACCAATCCATAAATTTATGAAGCTCGATGTAACTACAGAGCATATACATAAATGACAAAAGGTCTATATGTCTATATTCCAAATTTCAAGATGTTGTTCATCTTACCGTTTATTTCTTTCAGTACGTTTAAATGTTTAATTCTTGACAGCATCAGTTTTATAGCGCAAAATCATTCATGTAATTATTATGTCATTTTTAAAAAATTTATTCCATATATATATATATATATATATATATATATATATATATATACATACATATACAATTCAAAATTTAACTGTTAAAAAGACAAGAAAAGTGCAGAATTTTGAATTTTTTAAAATAAATATATTTATTAAAATTAAATTCGAATTTTCGACCTATAAAAGAGTCTTCAGGAAAATTCAGATATTTTTCCTGAAGACTTCCATCTTCATCAGCATCAACATCACTTTAAAAAGTGTTTTTAAACCTTGTGAAACAGTTTTGACTCCTTAGCAGCCTTTTTTTTTTTTTCGGATGAAAACCGATTAAAAAGTTTTCCGCGTGTCTGAATAACCTGTATACCAAATTTCATGTCTCTAGATCAATCAGACACACACATTGTCACTTTTATAAATATACCTGAAGATGTACCTGGCGTTGCCCGGTAGTAAATGTAAGGTAAAATACTCGAGTTGAGACCAAAACCAAAACCTTAAGACAGTAAGTCAAGTACGATAACCATTAGACAATCTTGACACGTTTACAAAATGTTTGCAAATCTACTTATTCTTAATATATGGAAGCTGTCATGATAACAGATAAAAATCTGATTGCTCCCAAGTACCAATTTTTTTATTTTAACCCCGATCAAACATTCATTGAGTATATAGGTTGAGAATTGCCCTCTCACACGCACATAAATTATCACTTTTATAGATATATTTATATAGATTTTATAGGCTCATCTTGTAGATAATGGTATATTTGCAGATTTGAGATAACATTACAGATAAAATGTTTCTCACATACCATTGAACAACTTTCAAATAAAGACTGTTGGGCATTCATGACCTAAACTTGGTGAACAAGTCAGGCATATTCGTACTAAATAAGATCGGATTTAAGCAAAGATTGTTGATTTTATTAACGATTTCCTGGGTGGCCATTTCAGGGTTGGCATTTTGTAAATAATGATAGATTTGAAAATTTGTGATAACCCTTCATAAAACATTGAACGGCTATAAAAGAAAGACTCTTGGGCCTTCATAACTGAAATTTGGTGGACAAGTCAATATATTGTTGGATTTGAGAAAGGATTGTAAAATTTATTAAAATGCAACTTAATAAACAGTAAACAACGTACATCAACTTGTCCAACCGGATATCACATACAAGCCGAAAACGTATGAAGTAGCCAGCAGAAAATATCTACTTGTAACTATCAACTCTCAAATGCGTTCAGCCACAGGTGATGATCATGAGTTGCATATTCCGCTTGGTGAATATTGTGAACTCACGGGAATTATTTTTTGCAATTCTTTCCACCCCAGGGCAATATGGATGCCCAACCGCTGAGAGATGTCTAATAAAAAAATATTTTCTCTCCACCTCATCTTGAGTTGTCCGTTATTTCTGATGTCCAGCTAACGACTGCCTAGAATCTCCTCAAATCTACATACATTACGCGTTTCTTTACGTCACATCATTACGTGTCTCAGACCAACCTAATGTCTCCAATCTAGTTATTTGTTTATGCAAACCCCCAAAATAATGTTTACATCTATTTTCTATTTCATATTCATTTACTGATATATGTCAATCATTTTTTCCCCAATTTAATTGTTTATTATTCTAATCATAATAATTGATTCAGTGATTAGTCGTCGCTCGAATAAACTAATAATAATAATAATAATAATAATAATAATAATAATGATAATAATGTTTTAACCCTTAGCCCTGCTTGCCATAGTTAACACAGATACTACACTATGATCACAGCCTAAAGGGTCATAACATTACACTCTTTGGCTTTTCTCTGCCTCTTTTACCTTCTAACATATCCTTAAAGCATAACTTTGACAGGTCAGTGGTTGATCGTTTGACATGGTTAAAAAGTTTAAGGGTTTTACTTTTTTATATCAAATAGAGGGGGTAGGGAAGTAGTTTGATAGAGGATGGATATTTTGGGTTTTTTTTTTGTTGTTGATCAGGCGATATTCTGTAATGAAACACAGGTCATATAAAATTACTGAGAGGATATAAATGAAATAAGCTTTTACTTTAATATCAGCGTTTATTTTGGATTTTAGAATAGTGCTGCGTTTTTAGAAAGCCACCCAGCTCAGTTCGATTCTGTTTCGATGTTGTCTCGTGATCACTGGAGAAAGTCAGTTTATGCCCTAAAGAAATGAATTACGTGACACAGATAAACAAAACCATTTTTTTTATTCAAGACTTCAAGTGATCAGATACGGTTTGTATTTGTTCCATCTATCCCGGGGTCGTATTAAATTATAGCTTGATTTATTTTCTCTTGGAAAACAGAACAATTGTAATTTATTTATTAAAACTCTGCGGTTGGAATTTGCCAGTACAACATCATCGAAACTCATTTCAGCTTGAATAGTTTTCGGTTACAGTTTGCTGCTTCTAGAGCTTCCTGCTCCATCTTGCTCTTCCTATGGCTACTGAGTCCAAATTGATTATGGCTCCAACTTGATTTTCCTACAGGTACTGACTCCAGATTTCTCTTATAGGTAATAGCTCTCACTTTTGAATAGCTGTCAAACAAAGACTGTTGGACTTTCATGAACGAACCTTGGTGGACAGGTTAGGAATAAACTGAAGTTTATCTGTGTCAAATATTGTTGGATTTGAGTAAGGATTTAAAATTTCATTAACTGTTTAATCAGTTTTTTTTGGGGGGGGGGGTCAAACAAAAGAAATATAAAATGCAAGTTAAAACCCTGAATAGTAAAGTTCATAAAATCTTTTCGAGCTTCCATTTATTTTATAATTTCCCAATTAAATTTCATAAAACTTTTTTAAATCTTATATATATTTTATAATTCCCCTACTAAATTTTATAAAATTTTCTGACCCTTCATTTACTTTATATGGGGTCAAACAAAAAAAAAATATATAAAATGCAAAATACGTGAATAGTAAACACCATATATCAACTTGTCCAGCCGGATATAACATGCAAGCCGGAAACGTATGAAGTAGCCAGCAGGCTTCTGGTTGGTTAGAAAATATGTACTTAGAACAATCAAGTCTCAAATGCGTTCACAGGCAGATAAATAAAACCAGATTTTTAATTCAAGACCTTTGTGACCTTCAGTGATCAGATATGACTAGGATTTGTTGCCTTGTCCCGGGATCGTATTAAATTATGGCTTGATTTGGTTCCTCTGGGAAAACAGGATAATTGTTGTAATTTATTTATTTAAACTCTGCACTTAGTCCTGGATATGACCTTAAACTATATCCGATGGTGAGGCCTCAGCTTTTGAGCTTTGGGGAGTGTGGAGCCATCCTTTAATTGCCATTGCTCCCAGGTCCACTCTGACCCGGAGTGGTAGTACTTGTTAGGGTCCCAACTATAGATTAAATAGAAACCGACTTGGGGAAAACATGTATTCTATTAAAAACTTTTTCTTCAAAATCACTGGATTCGGCATTAATTAACCTGAAAAGGGTTGATATGCCGTAAAAAAACAAAAACAACCAAAACTCTGCAGTTGCCAATTTGCCAATATAAAATCATCGCAACTCATTCCAGATACTTTTCGGTTACAGTTTACTTTTCACACGACTCTCTGCTTCAGTTTTTATTAATTTTTATTTATTGTGGACTATTATCCTCATCTTTTATTTGTTGTTTCACGACGTTTCGGCCAACTATTCCTCTGGTCTTCGTCAGGTGGTAACCGCGACAGACAGGAACTCTGAATCTCCTGACTGTATTCACTGCAATTACTGCCTTCCATAATTGTTGTCGTCTCACCACGTTTTGGCTACGTAAGCCTCTGGCTGGCTTTGGGTAGGATTGAAACTGCTATCTTCAGACAATTCTCACCTGGAACCATAGAGATTCAACGTCTCTATCAACTGCACCACAGACCCCGAAGGTCGATCAAGGTTGAATTTTTTGGTCTTATAAATTCATGTTTAATCATTGTCTTCCGTGGTCAGGTCCGTACCAAATGGTATATATATTATTTAATTGTAATTCATTATCGAAGGTCAGAGGAATAGTTGGCCAAAACGTTGTGAAACTAATAAAGATGAGGATAATAGTCCGCAATAAATTAATAAATAAAACTCATCTCAATAATGAATTCCAATTAAAATGATATAGTCCTGCTTCAGTTTGTGCTTTCTTACTCCTCTTCTTATAGATGTCGACTTCAACTTGACCAATGGCCACCAATATCTTTCTTCTGCTACTTTATTATTCCTATACTTAATGGTTACAAATTGACCCAACTGCAAACTGCATCAGTTTGATCCAGCTACGACCCACATCAATTTACCCTCTGATTCTTTTGTCAACTACTCATCAACTATAAAACTGTCCGTTTTACTGTCACTATTCTACCTATTTTACACTACAAAGACCCCCGTGAAGGACTGACCTCGATACAAGGTCGGTTTGTAATGTAGTGGACAACAAACACCAGAAAAAGGGACAAAAATAAAAATTACTCCTTTGCTGACCGAGGACAGAGAAGTTGAAGTGTAGTGTCAGAACAGATACTACACTTTGCTCCTATATACTTAGTTTTATTGCGACTCAAATTTTATAAGCATTACAATAATGAAAACATTAAGGACTAAAAATTAATAACAAAAAATTGGAGGGAGGATCGAGGGTTTTTCTATTGTCTACGAAACTTGAGATTACTCATTTCACCACAATACCACATTCACACCGTGAAGTTAATTCTACTAAAAGAATCTCAAACATTTTTTTTTAAATATGAGAATTATGTGCGTGTGTGTGTGTGTGCATGTATAATTTACATATATGTATATATATATATATACATATATATATATATATACATATATATATATACATATATATATATATATATAGAGAGAGAGAGAGAGAGAGAGAGAAAGAGAGATAGATAGATAGATAGATAGATAGATGTTATTTGTTTTTATCTTTGCGATACCTTTTTGAATGAATCATAGTAAAATACATTTTTACCTAAAATGCAAGTTGAAAATAATTTTCCCTTTGCCCAATCTGGTACCCCCAAATTTTTTAAATATAATTTAATATATATATATATATATATATATATATATATATATATATATATATATATATTAAATTATATTTAAAAAATATATATATATATATATATATATATATATATATATATATATATATATATGTATTAACCAACAAATTGTAGGGTGTGAAAAAAGTCTTAAAATAAAGCCGATCAAAAATATCGATCAAAAAAGAAAAAAATAGTCATACGATGCTAATTCGTACGAATATATTATTCTTCATAAAGATGTTGTAAAAAATCAAATTCCACCCAATTTCCAGCACTAACTATTTATACACTGTTATCCCGCTGACCACCTTACACTATTAACTCTCATCCTCGAGTGGCCTTCAAGCTTTGATAAGTGGTGACTCTCTTTCAAAAAATAATAAGAGGAAATACATTCGTCATGATTGAACAAGATTTATTTTTTTCATTTCTACTAGTTTTAAAAGTAAGAAAAGTTAGTGTAATATTTCCACAAAGGGGCACACACTCTAAAGGCAATGATGGCGACAAGAAATGCACAAGTCCAAAAAAAACAACCATCTAATTCTAACAATCTTCTTTTTTTCTTTCTTTTTGTCGGGGTTAGCATCTCCCTTCTAGCCCCGCTTAAAAAAAACTATTACACAAATATGATTTTGGTAGTAAATGTGATTACAACTTCTCAACTCACAAAAGAAAATATCTACTTGTAACTGTCAAGTCTCAAATGCGTTCAGCCACAGGTGATGATCATGTGTTGCATATTCCGCTTGGTGAATATTGTGAACTTATTGTTTGCAATTCTTTGCGACCCAGGGCAATATGGACGCCCAACTGCTGAGAGATATCCAATCAAAAACATTTTATCTCTACCTTCTTCTTAGCCTCCCTTTATCTCTTTTGCCTCGTAACATACCCTCAAACTTTGACAGGCTAGTGGTTGATCGTTTGACATGGTCAAAAAAGTTAAAGGGTTTTACTTTTGATTTTATCAAATAGAGGGAATAGAGAAGTTAAACGGCAGGTTGCCATGGTGACGTGAATAATAACAACTTTGTATGCAACATTCAAATCATCTTGGTCCTGTAGCATCATTTTCAATTATGGATGTTGGCAACCTTCATGTAGTCACTTCTGTAGTCTCTCTATAAAAGTGTGTGTGTGAGGACACTTTTCAACCTATATACTCAATGAATTTTTATCTACAAACTTGAAATTTGAAATTCAATTGCTTCACGAGGTTTGAAAACAATTTTTAAATAACGTGCTAAGCTGGTTTAATGGTTATCGTATTTGATCACTGTCTTTAGGCTTTGGTTTCGATCTCAGCTCAAGTATATTTTTTTACTTCCAAGAAGTGAAATGTTTAGAAAAAACTTTGTACGAGCATGCACATGTCTCCGTTTCTTTCCAGGTTCTTTTACTTCATTTTTTTTAAAGGAATTTAACGTTACGATGATTACCGGGCAACGCCGGGTGTGTGTGGCATCCGTCAGTCGAAACGACTATGGATCAGCGCCGTATTAAGATGTTGCCTGTATGCATCCTTTTGTGTGACTGTAGAGACCAATTCTTGATTTGCATAGTCTGCCACAGCCTTGACATACGAAGGTTGTTATGCAATTTGCCGCTTTGTCCGGCTGTTCCACCTGTACACTCGCTCTTCTCCTAGCTCTCCTTGCAGCGTTTTCAACATGGAGGGTCCTCTCTCTGATGATAATCCCCTGGCGTATCATTTTCCTCCAGGCAGTTCTGTCAGCTGCAGAGGCTTCCCATGTATTCCTGTCCACCGAGAAAGCCTTCATGTCACGCTTGCAGACATCCCTGTAGCGAAGATGGGGTCGCCCCCTCTTTCTTGAGCCTGAGGCAAGCTCGCCATAGAGAAGGTCTTTAGGGATGCGCCCATCATCCATCCTGCGCACATGGCCCAGCCAGCGAAGACGTCGCTCACGCAGTAGGGAGTAAATGGATGGGATGCCCGCTCTCTGCAGAACATCAGTATTACTCACTCTGTCCTACCATGTGATACCAAGTATCCTACGTATACATCTCATATGGAAGACCTGGAGTTTCCTCTCTTGTGTTGAGTATGTAGTCCAGGATTCAACAGGATTTAACGTTACGATGATTACCGGGCAACGCCGGGTACATCTAGTACATCTATGAAAGTTAGAATATCTTTGTGTGCGAGAACAACTCTTAACCTATATACCCAATGGATTTTTGATCTACAGACTTGAAATTTGGTATGTAAGGTATTCAGACATGTGTAAAAGTCTTTAATCGGTTTTCATCCAGAAAAAAAGGGCTGCTAAGGGGTCAAAATTAAAAAATTGGTCCTTTGGAGGTAATCGGATTTTTATCTGTTTGACAACTGTTTCACGACTGCGCATGCAGCTTGCTTGACTCACTGTCTTTAGATTTTGGTTTCGATCTTAGCTTGAGTATTGTTTGACTTACAAGAAGTGAACTATTTAGAAAAAAACTTGATACTTGTATGCACATGTTTCAGTTTCTTTCCGTTTTTTTTCACTTCAAATTTTTTAAGGAATTTAACGTTATGTCTATACCGGCCAACGCTGGGTACATCCACTAGTAGTTTATTGTTTCATTTAAAATGTACCTACACACACACACACACACACACACACACACACACACATATATATATATTTTATGTCAGGTCATGTCATATGCTACTGGTACCCAGTACTACCTGCCTTATGGTCGGGTCACCGGAGATTAAACTGGTTCCCCCACCAGACTTGTTTGGTGAGGAGGGTGACTAGTCTCCCTGAAGGATTAAAAATAAGACCTTCCAAAGGGCGAATGAACCCTTTTTCGGGGTCAACGGCCAACTAGCACCATGTGTGTTTGTGCGTGTGTATGTGTGTGTTGAGGTGGAGAGGGCTCCAATAAGCCGTGTTGAAGGCAACCTTTCTAGGAGAAGCAAATATCTGATTTAAAAATCCATAAAGCAGGAGACCAGTATCCGCATAAAGCTGGTCTACAGTTTAATTTGTTGCTGGCTATCTTGCTCTTGCTTGTTGCTGGATCTCAACATTTTGAACCGAAAGAGAGACTTAGCTGTCGTACAAAGCTAAGACTCTGTAATATTGTCTGTGTATAGATACTCCCTCAAGCATTTGTCTATTAAAATTGTCCTGTGGCGATGGACGTCATTTTTGGGCTCATGGATTTTAAGTGTCTGAGGGAGTAGCACTCGTCTGACAAGACGTTGCAGTCATCATATATATATATGCACTAGCTGGATGCCTGGCGTTGCTCGGTCATACAATATGATTAAACATGATATTTTAATTTATGCAGATTGTGTATGTATTATTATAGAATCAATCCTCTATTATATATTATATATTACAAGGCATACTTTGCCCGGTGGACTAATTCGCAAAAAAAAAAAATAAATAAATAAAATAATAAAAAATAAAAATAAAAAAATAATGATAATGTCGTTTATCAAATTCTGTCTGTTTTTGTTTACAATATCAAGTCAGCTGATATTTGGGCTTTACAATGAATGCACTGGAAAAGTTACTTCTGATTAATGTTTACTTTTAAAATATTCAAATGAAGAAATGATTTGCGGCGACTTTAAATGATACCTATTTTTTATCGTAAATTGAACTCATTAATAAGAAATAAAATAAAATTGTAAGGTACAAGTGGGCTTGAACACGGAATGATTCGATCTGTAGTCAAATGAGCTATATTTCCAGATCTCAATAATTCTGTTTTATTTAAGAAGAAATGATTTGCTAAGATTTTATTATCTCCCTTGCCGGTGTAACGTAAAATATTCCACTTGTAAAAATCCTTTTTTTTTTAATCGATAAGTGAAAAAGACTACTTTGTAAGATTGGATTTTTTCGATTTTCGATACTTATCAAATTAATTTCTATACGAAACATATCTCAGAACACTGCCAGAAATATAAATTAGCTTTGTGTGAAATTCGTAAAAGATAGGCTCAGCCGTTTCGGAACCTATAAGGAAAGAACTCGCACACACACTCAGCATTATATAATCGTACAGAGAGAGATATACACAGAGAAGAGAAAAAGAAGAAAATGACAACATAAAGATGTACTCTAATGCATATAAATTTAATCGTATTAATTAGGGGTATGGGATATATATATATATATATATATATATATATATATATATATATATATATATATATATATATATATATATATATATGAGCAAACAGTTAATAAAATATGTTAAAAAAACACTTTGAAATGAGTTAAAAACATATTTAATCTGAAAAGGAAACACTAGATAAATGGATAGTCCTTAATCCGCTGAGTTTTTTTTAACATATTTTATTAACTGTTTGCTCATATTATAAGCTCTATTTCCTATTTGGTTTTATCGAGCTTTTTCATCTGGCTGAGATAATTTTATAAATATTAATTCTTTAATATTTATAATTTACTTTAATTTTACCATCTTGGATCATTTTGTTAAATTCAATTGTAATTTTCATTTTATATATATATATATATATATATATATATATATATATATATATATATATATATATATACTCTTTATACCTAAGTATTTCTAAGCCCAACGCTTCTCATCAGAAGAGGAGATTTATACATACACACACACACACACACACACACACATATATATATATATATATATATATATATATATATATATATATATATATATATATATATATATATATATATATGCTGTACAAACAAATATCACTGACACAAGGAGAGAATCAACAGCCAAATCTCTGTTTTTTCCTTTCTTTTTTTCTGGACGGGGA
The DNA here is from genome assembly GCF_053919585.1 of Euprymna scolopes. Lineage (NCBI taxonomy): Eukaryota > Metazoa > Mollusca > Cephalopoda > Sepiida > Sepiolidae > Euprymna > Euprymna scolopes. The sequence goes on along the minus strand of NC_136512.1, from coordinate 4,840,335 downwards.
GGGGCAGCACTTGGTGAGGTAGCCTTTATATTGCAAAGTGCTGTTAAGAATCCAGCACGTAGGTTGTCCAATAACTGCTTAATAGATGAGCAAGGTGAGCCAGCATCGCAGGTTAGGGTTAGGGTTAGGGTTCGAAAGTATTGAAATCTACATATATTATCAAGCGATATACGATCAAAGCTTTTAGAGACGTACGGTGGTTCTGGCTTTGTGTCTCTGTAACTTGCGAACGCAAGAAGTGATTCAAGATACCAGTAATTGGGATCCGTGTCTTTTCTTCTTCTTCTGCTGTTCATTCTTGATCTCCACAGAAAGTGAAATGCCATTCCCAATTTAACAAAGCAGTGAATGATGCAGTTTCGCTTCTGCACAATAATTCATATTCAATAATTGGATAAAAGTCTTTCAACTTTAATCCTAGTCAGTTATAGGTGTCTCTATTATAAACAATGTTACAGTTAGTTATAGGTGTCTCTATTATAAACAATGTTACAGTTAGTTATAGGTGTCTCTATTATAAACAATGTTACAATCAGTTATAGGTGTCTCTATTATAAACAATGTTACAATCAGTTATAGGTGTCTCTATTATAAACAATGTTACAATTAGTTATAGGTGTCCCTATTATAAACAATGTTACAGTTAGTTCTGAACGTGTCCCTATTATAAACAATGTTACAGTTGGAACAACTGTAACATATCACGGATGCGCGGATGTAATGCCTGTGAAGTAACGTCATCGGTAGTGGGGGAAAAAAAGAGAAAGAGTACGATCATGGGCGAGATGAGATAACGTTCGTGATCACGTTCAAGGCGTGAACGACGTTCGAAAAGACGCTCACATTAGAGACGTCACAGCAGTAAAGGGAGGTCATTGCCAAGGCTGCTACAAAGAAGGTGGGCTCTCTCTACCAAGCTAG
>NC_136512.1:4826914-4834414 GCF_053919585.1 Euprymna scolopes | reverse complement strand
GTTTATTAATATACATATGTTACATTAATTTGCATATGAGTTTATTAATATACATATGTTACGTTAATTTGCATATGAGTTTATTAATATACATATGTTACATTAATTTGCATATGAGTTTATTAATATACATATGTTACATTAATTTGCATATAAGTTTATTAATATACATATGTTACGTTAATTTGCATATGAGTTTATTAATATACATATGTTACATTAATTTGCATATGAGTTTATTAATATACATATGTTACATTAATTTGAATATGAGTTTATTAATATACATATGTTACATTAATTTGCATATGAGTTTATTAATATACATATGTTACATTAATTTGCATATGAGTTTATTAATATACATATGTTACGTTAATTTGCATATGAGTTTATTAATATACATATGTTACATTAATTTGCATATGAGTTTATTAATATACATATGTTACATTAATTTGCATATGAGTTTATTAATATACATATGTTACATTAATTTGCATATAAGTTTATTAATATACATATGTTACGTTAATTTGCATATGAGTTTATTAATATACATATGTTACATAAATTTGCATATAAGTTTATTAATATACATATGTTACATTAATTTGCATATGAGTTTATTAATATACATATGTTACATTAATTTGCATATGAGTTTATTAATATACATATGTTACATTAATTTGCATATAAGTTTATTAATATACATATGTTACGTTAATTTGCATATGAGTTTATTAATATACATATGTTACATAAATTTGCATATAAGTTTATTAATATACATATGTTACATTAATTTGCATATGAGTTTATTAATATACATATGTTACATTAATTTGCATATGAGTTTATTAATATACATATGTTACGTTAATTTGCATATGAGTTTATTAATATACATATGTTACATTAATTTGCATATGAGTTTATTAATATACATATGTTACATTAATTTGCATATGAGTTTATTAATATACATATGTTACGTTAATTTGCATATGAGTTTATTAATATACATATGTTACATTAATTTGCATATGAGTTTATTAATATACATATGTTACATTAATTTGCATATGAGTTTATTAATATACATATGTTACATTAATTTGCATATGAGTTTATTAATATACATATGTTACATTAATTTGCATATGAGTTTATCAATATACATATGTTACATTAATTTGCATATGAGTTTATTAATATACATATGTTACATTAATTTGCATATGAGTTTATTAATATACATATGTTACATTAATTTGCATATGAGTTTATCAATATACATATGTTACATTAATTTGCATATGAGTTTATTAATATACATATGTTACATTATTTTGCATATGAGTTTATTAATATACATATGTTACATTATTTTGCATATGAGTTTATTAATATACATATGTTACATTAATTTGCATATGAGTTTATTAATATACATATGTTACATTAATTTGCATATGAGTTTATTAATATACATATGTTACATTAATTTGCATATGAGTTTATTAATATACATATGTTACATTAATTTGCATATGAGTTTATTAATATACATATGTTACATTAATTTGCATATGAGTTTATTAATATACATATGTTACATTAATTTGCATATGAGTTTATCAATATACATATGTTACATTAATTTGCATATGAGTTTATTAATATACATATGTTACATTATTTTGCATATGAGTTTATTAATATACATATGTTACATTAATTTGCATATGAGTTTATTAATATACATATGTTACATTAATTTGCATATGAGTTTATTAATATACATATGTTACATTAATTTGCATATGAGTTTATTAATATACATATGTTACATTAATTTGCATATGAGTTTATTAATATACATATGTTACATTAATTTGCATATGAGTTTATCAATATACATATGTTACATTAATTTGCATATGAGTTTATTAATATACATATGTTACATTAATTTGCATATGAGTTTATTAATATACATATGTTACATTAATTTGCATATGAGTTTATTAATATACATATGTTACATTAATTTGCATATGAGTTTATTAATATACATATGTTACATTATTTTGCATATGAGTTTATTAATATACATATGTTACATTATTTTGCATATGAGTTTATTAATATACATATGTTACATTAATTTGCATATGAGTTTATTAATATACATATGTTACATTAATTTGCATATGAGTTTATTAATATACATATGTTACATTAATTTGCATATGAGTTTATTAATATACATATGTTACATTAATTTGCATATGAGTTTATTAATATACATATGTTACATTAATTTGCATATGAGTTTATCAATATACATATGTTACATTAATTTGCATATGAGTTTATTAATATACATATGTTACATTATTTTGCATATGAGTTTATTAATATACATATGTTACATTAATTTGCATATGAGTTTATTAATATACATATGTTACATTAATTTGCATATGAGTTTATTAATATACATATGTTACATTAATTTGCATATGAGTTTATTAATATACATATGTTACATTAATTTGCATATGAGTTTATTAATATACATATGTTACATTATTTTGCATATGAGTTTATCAATATATATATGTTACATTAATTTGCATATGAGTTTATTAATATACATATGTTACGTTAATTTGCATATGAGTTTATTAATATACATATGTTACATTAATTTGCATATGAGTTTATTAATATACATATGTTACATTAATTTGCATATGAGTTTATTAATATACATATGTTACATTATTTTGCATATGAGTTTATCAATATATATATGTTACATTAATTTGCATATGAGTTTATTAATATACATATGTTACATTAATTTGCATATGAGTTTATTAATATACATATGTTACGTTAATTTGCATATGAGTTTATTAATATACATATGTTACGTTAATTTGCATATGAGACAGTTTATTAATATACATATGTTACATTAATTTGCATATGAGGACAATGGCTGCTGTTTAAATGAATGAAGGGGAAAGCACAGGACAGTCTTTTTTTTTTGACAGTTGAGAGAGAGAGAGAGTGAGAACTGTCGGTGAAGATTGCTGTTGTGGTCGAGAGTTGGCAAGAAGGAGTTTGGACGAGTATTTATTATTATTATTATTATTATTATTATTATTATTATTATTATTATTATTACTATTATTATTATCACTATTATCATCATTATAATTATTATTATCATTATTACCATCATTATTATTATTATTATTATTATTATTATTATTACTATTATTATTATTATTATTATTATTACTATTATTATATTGTTATTATTATTTATTTATTTATTATTATCATTATTGCTATTATAATTGTTATTATTATTATTATTTGTATTATTATTATTACTATTATTATTACTATTATTATATTGTTATTAATATTTATTTATTTATTATTATCATTATTGCTATTATTATTGTTATTATTGTTATTATTATTATTATTATTATTAATATTATTATTATTATTATTATTATTATTATAGTAATCTCAACCTTTGGATGTTTTTAGTTGGATTTTCTTTCTTAAACATCAGACCAATTCCTTTGATTTTAGACATTCAAGCTGTATTAACAACCCAACGGGCAGACATTTTGCAAAATTGTAAAAGAAATCGTCTTGCCAATCTGATTAATCCCTTTATGGTGGCTTTTTTTGTCATGTTCTCAAGCTTTTCAATTACAATTGGATTCGCCTTGACTGTCATACATATTATTGTTTCATAATATTCTTAATTTTATGACTTAAAAAAAATTATTTATTTTTTTTAGACATTCAATATACCTTAACCATTTCGCTGTTCCCAACAGGCAAGCTTTTTGTAAGATTGTAAAAGAAATTGTTTTGTCAATCTGATTAAGCCATTTGTGGTGGCTTTTTGTTATGGTCCCAAGAGTTCCAATCACAATGGGAATCACTTCGACTTCATCACATTTCCAGAGTCTAATTCCCATTTTAGATCTTGTTTTTTTTTTTGTTCTTTCTCTCGCACTCTGGTAGTGAAAGGGCAGGCTACGTCAATAGTTGAGCAAGTTCTCTTGCTTTATTTAGTAAAATTATATCAGGTCTGGAGTGTTCAAGGACCTTATCAGTCTGTATGCGCATATCCCAAAGAGGTTTAACATTGTCGTTTCTCTGCACCACTTCTGCTCATACCACTTCTCATTGTGGTCTAATGCATAGAGTTTGCATATAATCCAGTGTAGGACCTGAGCGACTTTGTTGTGTTTTCATTTTTTATATTATTATTATTATTATCATTATTATCATTATTATTATTATTATTATTATTATTATTATTATTATTATCAGTATTGGCTCACATGGAGCTTTCACACAAGTCAACAAACGATCGGTTTGGAGACCTGTGGTGTTCTCTGGAAGCTGAGTGACAACAAGTCTCCCCAGACGTCCAGCTCTCTCCACCTCCTTCGATAGCATTTGCAGATAAATATGCATCATCGCAACAGCCTCATAACATTGATTTCTCGCTGGTAGTGGCCATTGGTTTATACTGTAATTTGAGTGGCACTAAGTCTCCCCACGATCCCAGTTCTCTTCACGCTTGTCCAGCGGAGGTCTGGCCAGCGCTCTCTCCTCGGTCTTTCCATCCTCCTTGATCCTTCTCGGCTCTTTGATATCACTTTTCTATGGGGGGGGACAGTGATGGGACAATGGGGAGGATGCATGATGGTGGTGTAGAACTTGTAGATATGCAGCTTCCACGTTCTCTATTCCCTGTAACGCTTCTTTGTTATATTGTCTTGTGTTATTCCCCACATTCTAGGGTTTTCCTTAATATTTCATCCGTTTTCTTTATCGTTAGGCGTTGTATTTTTGCAGTTATTCCTCTGATTCCAATTTCTGCCATGCTTTTTTCGAAGTTTTTCGGAATTGTTCCTAGTGCTCCTACTATTACCGGTACTATTTTGATTTCCTTCATCATCCAAATCCCTTTTAACTCTCTGGCTAGTTCTGTGTATTTGATTCGTTTCTCCTTTTCTTTCATACTCACCCTGTGGTTAGCTGGGACAGCAAAGTCTACGATTTGACAGGATTTTTCTTTCTTGTTAATTATTACGACATCTGGTCTTCTTGCCTGGATGGGTTTGTCCGTCTGTATGTCCATGTCCCATAGGATTTTGTGGTTCTCATTTTCGAGTGCTGTTGTGGGTTTATGCTTGTACCATTTGTCTGTACGCTCAAAATGCAGACGTTTGCATAATTCCCAGTGCACCACCCTCCCCACTTGGTCATGCCTGTTTTTGTATTCCTTTTGGGCCAGTTTGCTGCATTCACTTACTATATGGTTTATCGTTTCGTCTCTCTGTCCACATAGTCTGCATTTGCTGTTTTCTTGTGTTTTGTCAATGCTTGCTTTGATATGGTTGGTTCTTATCGAGTTATCTTGTGCTGCAGTTATTATAGATTCAGTTTCACGGTTTATATGTCCTTTTTGCATCCATGTCCAGGTGTTTTCGTTATTCTCATCTTTTGTCATTCTTATGAATCTTCCGTGGAGTTGTTTCTCTCCCCATTTCTCTTTTCTCGTTTTGTCGTTTGTCTCTCTGTTTTCTGTTTTGTTGTTTTTTTCAGTGTCTGTCGCTGCCGTAATTATCCTTTCAGTGTTTTGCATTATGTATTTTTCTAGTTCTTTTTTCATATCCTTCACACAGATCAGTCCTCTCCTGCCGTCCTTCCTTTCACGTAGAGTCTGTCAGTATCGTCCTTTGGGTGTAGTGTATTATGCATGGTCATGAGTTTCCTGGTTTTCTGGTCGAGTTATCTCAGTTCTTCTTTTGTCCACCCTATAAACTGTCCTGAGTATCTTACTAGTGATACTGCCCATGTATTTATATCTTTTATTAGGTTTCTGCTATATAATTTCGTTTCCAGGAGTTTTCTTGTTATTATTATCATTATTATTATCATTATTATTATTATTATCATCATTATTATTATTAACTTTTACTTTCACTCAAAAATAGAAATAAAAGCCAGAGATATACGTAATCGTCTCAACTATAAATACCAAATTGATTTGAATCTATATTTAGTTCTGTAATTAAATTTTTACTTTTCTTTTGAAAGCCTATAAATTTGCAATTGAATACAAAGTCACAGATAGCAAAGTAGTGAGGAACTGTCCTGATGCCCATCTTGGTCAAATAGTCTGTGACAAGGATGGAGTTGTGGTGTATTTGCGCAAATCTTCTGTATCTTTAGTTCTTCGTGAATAATTGTGTGTACGATTCGCACACTGACATTAAACTGTGCACTTATTTCTTTATAGACACACGACGGTCCTTATTTATGAAATTCTTTACTTGGCCAATCAATTCTGGTGTTCTGACTTTCTTATTCCTCCCACACATCTCATCGTCTCTCACAGACTCCCTGCTTTCCTTGAATCTCTTATGCCACTCAAAAACTGATGCTCGTTTCGTGCAAATCTTCTGCATTTTCAGTTCCTCACAAATAATTGTGTACAGTTCCCACACTTACATCAAATTGTGCATTTATTGTCTCTATAGGCATGTGGCGGTCCTTATCCATGAAATTCTTTATTTGGCCAATCAACTTGGGAGTCTCCCTGCCTTCCTGGAATCTCTTATGTCACTCAAAAACTGATGCTCGATTCATGCAAGATGGTCCAAAAGCAGTTTGAAACATTCCATACATTTCTGTGGCATTTTTTCCAAGTTTAAAAACAAGATTTTATTGCATATCGTTTACTTTTAGCTTTGCAAAACCTAGCTCCAATTTTATACCTCCTGCTGACACGAAGTGATTTGCTTATGTGTCAGTTGCTGGGTATTTATGAGCATTATTTTCATCCAGGAATGCTTTTTGAGAAGATTTTGATGACGGTGATACTTCTAGAGAACATACTTACTTGTTAATTGTACTAACGATCATGCGCACTGGTTTATTGGTCTTGTGTTATTCGACTCCAATCTTTACACCAGACTCAACTCTGCTCAACCTACTTTCTATGACGTCAGAAAAAATTGGGCAAAATAGAAATTGGAATAATACCCCTCGATTAAATTTCGATTTCATTATATCTCTGTGATGCTATCAGCTGAAGACGATAAAATAAATACTTAATTAATAATACTTAATTAATAATACTTAATTAATAATACTTAATTAAGACTATAAAATTAAATACTTCCCAAGTTTTTTTACAATGAAAATGAAACGGAATGTTTTTTCTTACTTTAGCACAGGGATGCTGAACTTGAATTTGACCGTCATCATCATCATCTGCCAGAATTCTTCTGACGGCAAATCAAAGACGACTATTTGGGGAATATTTTGTATTGGTTACGTTTTTATGATGTTTGATTAAAAGAAAATGGAACCCCTTGTCTCATAAATGTATTTTTATTATAAAAATTTAAATAAAGACTATTTTTGGTATTT
>NC_136512.1:4816914-4821914 GCF_053919585.1 Euprymna scolopes | reverse complement strand
AGATCATAGCACAACTTTTAAATCGGAGAAATAGCATTAAAATTTGGATGCATCTTGTATTGCGTAGGCGGTTGGTAATGCTTCATCTGTAATGGAAGCCAACGGCTCAACGATTGAAGTCAAGGAGAAGCTTCTTCGGTCGTGTCAATCAAGCCCCTAACAACATCTCAGGAAGAGACCAGACTTTAGGTGTGGTCAAATAAGCTACAGAACGACACTCCTGCTAATGTCCATTTCTCATGTCCTTCTTTGTGGTTTAGAAGCACCTTGATCCTCCTGCTTGCTCCTCAGAAACACATTGCGTTAAATGAAAGACAGTCGACCACCTAAGAATGGGAATGAGTCGATCAAAATTGCTATGGCCAGATGGGACTACAAGGGAGATCAAACTTCAGCTGTGGGGCAATAGGCTAGAAAATGACACCATTCCTACTGACACTCGATTCCACACATAGATACTCCTTCCTGGCTCAGATGTACCATGAGTACGGGAAACGACACTTAACCGCCTGGGGTTAGGAATGGAACGATAAAATATGCTACAAAATTATTTGCGAATGTCGAGAGGAGGACTATCCTCTTGCACTAAATCTGGGATCTCTTTCTTTTCTCGGTGCTATTGACTTATTTATTTATAGTTTTGCTCAACACATACCTACAAACTCCCGGGAAACGCCGGGCACCTAGGCTAGTAAATAATAAAAGTTATGGCAAAAAAGTTGGGTATTGCGCAATCTTTTTTAATGTTGGTGGTACTATTCCGAGGGATTTTCCCGTTGACATTGAGATATCATTGCGTATTGTTATATTGTTTTTGTAGGTTAACTTTGTTGTTACTGTGCCATTTTCATACTTCGCTAGCGTTTTCATATTTGTTTATGTTTTGGAGACTGGCAGGAAACAAGCTCAGCATCGGTGCAGACATATGGGTGTCTCGTTTTCATTACTTACTTTATCTCACTATTTATTGTTGTATATGTACATTGTTCATATGTCACTGTCTTTACAATATGTCTCAGGAGCGTTATGTTCTTTTGTATTGCAGGCTGTACCTTGGGTTGAAGTTGAGTAAAGCTTGGTCTGCACAACCAAGTTTCCTTACCCTACAACATGTATTAAAAAGAAGCTTATTGCGCATTTTTCGTGTCTATAGACGGATCTCAAAATGGCCATATGAAGGAAACTAAGATCGTGGTACGCTGCAACTGAAATGTGGTCTCCATATAAAAATCAAATAATCGCTTCCACTAAGGATGCTTTATATAGTTATTTCGTATCACATGAATGTACTGCACTCCAGTTAAAACTTTATTTACTTAATGGTTGGTTGTTTTTGTTTTACGGCATATCAACCCTTTTCGGGTTATTTAATGCCGAATTCAAAGATTTTGAAGAATTTTTTTTTTTAATAGAATTTGTTGTTTTCACGTCGGTTTCTATTTAACCCATATTTGGGACCCTAACAGGTACTACCACTCCGGGTCAGAGTGGACCTGGGAGCAATGGTAATTAAAGGGTGGCTCCACACTCCCCAAAGCCCACAAGCTGGGGCCTCACCACTGGATATAGTTTAAGGTCATATCCAGGACCCCCATTGAGGGACTTTTACCCTCTGCAGGGAGGCAGTCGGTGTATTCTAATGCCCCACCGACAGAGCCGATTTACTTAATAATCAAAGGAATGGTACATAATCAAGCTTGGTACTACAAAGGAGATCAAACTTCGGCTGTGGGGCAATATGACTAGAAAATGACACCATTCCTACTGACATTTGATTCCACATAAATACTCTTTTCCGGATCAGATGTACCGTGAGTCCGGTAAATGACACTTAACTGTCTGAGAATATGAGAATATGAAAATGAAAGCTAATCTAATGCGAAAAGTATTCTACAACAATGGTAATATTAATGATGATAATGATAAATAAAAATTGTACTACTACTACTATTACTACTACTACTACTACTACTAATATTAATAATAATAAAAATAATTTTAAAAAAATAATAATAAAAATTTAAAAAATAATAATACAGTGAGGCATCTTCGAAGATGACTCTCTATAACCACTTCTATTTACGTATCATAGCCACTCAACTACATACTTAGGAAATGTGATGCCGGACACGTTTACAGAGACAGAACAGAGAATAAACTACCTCATGGATATGGATGACCCGAAAACAAAATGGAACTGTAAAAGCTGATAAACGCAACCAGAATATTCAGGCAATACATTGGAATTTGGAATTGAAAAGTGTGGACTACTTTGGATGAAAAAGGGAAAACTAGAGACATCAAAGGATATGGAACAAAACTATGCAGTAGAAATCTAATGACAGAAATAAAAACCTGTCATCCAGTGGCGGGCACCGTTATCCATGAGGTCATTGCTCTTTTAAAGTGGTTACTGTCACTTCATGGCACTGGTGGGCACTACTGTTTTGAGGTGGTTTTATGCAGAATACAGATCATGTTATTTTTGTAATGTTCAAGTTAAATTTAACTTTATACAGTATTGTTCGCGCATTAAAATGTTCGCTGAAAGCACATAATAGTTACAGAACGCTCTCACCTCCTAAGAATGGGTTTCTAAATAATAACGTAATTATTTTAGCGCCGTTCATATTCTGCATAAGTAACCATTTATTAACTGATGAGCGCGTAAATATAGCACACATATGAAGAAAAATGCGTAAAATGAAATAATTGTGGTGACCTAAATAGGATGTTTATTTTTGCAATGTTTAAAACTTGGAAACGTTGTAAGAATGAAGTATGGAAGGCCTTGACTCCCATCCCTTCTATAACGCAATAACGTTAATTATTGTCGCATATATGTTTTTAGATTTTAAAATTAAAATTCTGGACATATCGTGATGGAGACTGCGCCTCCCGAGAGGGGGGGGTCACCTCAAACACACAAAAGGGAATAAATCCGAGAAAGTGGAATCTCTACTCCCGTTGCACCTACTCTCCTGCCAGATCTGGAATCTCTCCAGAACCGAAAAATTAGGCTCGTTTTGTAGTTTCCAGCTTCACGCGCACACGAGATTTTGCGAGAACGCACGTAATAAAATGCTGGCTGCCATCTTTGTTTTTCCTTTTCTCGGCCTGAACTTACTCGCTGCAGACCCACGGTAAGACTTCTGTTTTTCTTAGCTTCTAACCATGATGATAAGAAAAAAGATGAAAATAATTTTTTTTTTGTCAGTTCTGATATCTGATTCTTTTATTGAAATAGATTTTTCATGTTAAATTCATGTTTTACGATATTCTTTTCTTACATTGTAAGACTGAAGCACAGATTACTTACTAAACACCTTCCCCATGTAAAGAATGGCTTTCAAAATAATAACATCATTATTTCAGCTTTTCGCATGATTACATTTTAAATAATAACGTGATTAAATTTAACCCTTTTAAAGTTGTAGGGAAACGCGTGACTTGCTTGACTAGCACGTGCTCACGTTTCAAAGGGTCGGTCGTGGAACGACATGAAAGAGAAAGAAAGGAAAAGCTAACATGGCGAGACAGTTTGTTTTATGGCGAATAATCACGTGATTGTGAATGTTTATGCAAATGAGACTGGTCTATAAAACCGGACGTGAAGCGAGCATGAGGCGAGTTGAGAAAAGGCGTGTTACGCAGACGTGTGGATTGGTTGGTTGGTTGTTTTTGTTTTATGGCATATCAACCTTTTTCAGGTTATTTAATGCCGAATCTAGTTATTTTGAGGAACGATTTTTAATGGAGTATATTTTTTTTTTACGTCACATTCTATTTAACACATAGTTTATTTAATGCCGAATTCAAAGATTTTGAAGAATTTTTTTTTAAATAGAATTTGTTGTTTTCACGTCGGTTTCTATTTAACCCATAGTTGGGACCCTAACAGGTACTACCACTCCGGGTCAAAGTGGACCTGGGAGCAATGGCAATTAAAGGGGTGCTCAACACTCCCCAAAGTCCACAAGGTGGGGCCTCACCATCGGATATAGGTTTAGGTCATATCAAGGACCCAGACGTGTGGAAGTCAGCCGGAAAGATCATTGCGTTTGGAAGTCGGAAATTTTGACAACAATGTCGAATTTAAATTTGGGTGATTTGAAGTGCAGAATAAATAACAATTGAGTTATTTAATAATAAAAGTTTAAGAAGCAGATTCACCATTGTTTGTTATTTAAATAAACTGTTCTATTTCTAATGTTTACTTTTACAGCTTAATTAAAACGGTCACTTTATTACATAGCGTTTATATTTATATTTGGTAGCGTAAAGGTGACTGTACGAAGGTGTATATTGGTGTGCGTCGTTTGTCAAAGTAACTCTTTTTTTCAATGCCATCTTGATTAGTTCTTGATAGGCTTTTTTCAAATCCAATATTCCCTTAATCTACTAAATGTATATGAATCAAATTGACCGAAACTTTATAATGAATTGTGAAGGGAGGGGTCTGTATTTACGTAGCGTAGCCGAAATAGGGAATGTTAAAGGTACGGAATAATGTAACGTAGGTATTACGTCGAAAATAGACAAACAAATAAAACAGGAATGGACAAACAATTAAAAAATCCGGGTCGGCATTTTTCTCTTTTTTTAACAAAAGCATTTACTACCGTTACTTTAAGCAAAATGTTTCTCGCTGCCATATGTTTATTTTACCAGGTGACGGTTCTCCTTCCTTCGACTGCAGGCATTTCTTACCTTCACTTTACACGTCCATTCTCTTCGATGCCGACTTTGTTTCTCCCCAACCTCATGCTGGTTTTAGCCAGCCATTTCTTGCCTATGACTTCACATGTCAATTTTCTTTGACATGCACTTTGTTTCTCCTGGAGCACATGTTGCATTTTTTCGCCAGCTCTTCTCGCGAACACTTCCTAATTTGCATATGTAGTTTTTCGACTACTGCTGCCGCTGTTAACCACTTCACCTGCTGGCTATCCTTCGCTGCTGCTGCTGCTATGTTTCACCATGCTCATACGCGTTGTTAC
>NC_136512.1:4809414-4814414 GCF_053919585.1 Euprymna scolopes | reverse complement strand
CTACCCCCTTATTTAAATATATATATATATATATATATATATATAGTAATTTATAAAATATATATGGCGATTAAGCTACACTGAATATTCTGCGTTTCATCCACTGTAGGATTCGTCAGGCTTATGCGCATAAGCCTGACGAATCCTACAGTGGATGAAACGCAGAATATTCAGTGTAGCTTAATCGCCATATATATTTTATAAATTACTAACTAGCTCTACCTACGTATTGAGCACTTTTGAAGTAAACACTTAAAGTTTACGCATAAATCTATACTTTCGTATAATAAATTTGTGTGAGTAAATGAAGTAGTTATATATATATATATATATATATATATATTTAAATATATATATGTATATATATATATATATATATATATATATATATATATATATATATCGCTATATTGAAGACAGACGTTTATTTACTTCACAAGCGTACAATTGTTACGGCCCTATACTGATATATATATATATATATATATATATATATATATATATATATATATATATATATATATATATATGGATATATATATATAGTTCTCTGCCAATTACTGTCCTTCAACGCTAATAATATATACATAAAACCAAACAACAAAAAGTTACGTCGACCTAGAACACTCCTTCTCACAGTCCGATACATTCATAATTTGAAAGTGTTTTTTTGGCCCTTTACATGCTACACACCATTTACATTATCCGGAATGATCGGTACAGTTAATTTAAAAGTTATATAATACAACTATTTTAATAGATGCTCTAACCTTAGATGATCATAATTATAATGTATTTTCCCCCTTTATCCGGGCAGAAGGTTATTTATTTTTGTCTTCCTTATTACTCGGTCAGTCTGTATTGTTAACATAACTTATTTACTAGTGATTAGATAACGCGAGTTTCCTATGCAAGAACATATATTAAGTTGAAGTAATTACGACTTGCATGAAACAGGAGTATCCCATAATGCCTCAGTACAGCTGTCAAAATCGACTTTTTTAAATTCATCTTCTTACTTGTTATTGTTGTTGTTGTTGTTGTTGTTGTTGCTGCTGCGCTGCTGCTGCTGCTGCTGCTGTTACAAACACCTTTTTCTTTTTCTTAATATATCCATTTGGACACGACTTGGTAGCCGGAGGGCAACGAAGCTTGTGAGTTGTTCTGCTTCTTCCGTTTGAATAGACATTCGATTCAATAGAAAATCGCAAGAGACGAACTATCTTAATGAAAAAGAAACACCCAGAATCTTCACACACCAAAATATTTCAAATCGATACATAAATACCCAAACATATGCATCTATATAATTTAATGTATCAATATATATATATATATATATATATATATATATATATATATATATATATATATATGTATGTATTGCCCACCCTTTATTTGTGCCAAAACCAAAACGTAGATTCCATGAACAAAGCTTCTTTCTTATAAGTGCACGCCAGTGGAACTCTCTTCCGTCTTTCCCACCTGATTACAACTTGGATGTCTTCAAGTCCAAGATAAACAAATTCTTAATGAACCGCCCCCTTAAGTAAGACACTTTATCAAATCTCCATTACTAACGATTACTACGATATTATCCCATTGATTACTGTACACGCAATAACCTTTATCCCCGAGTGGCCTCCGGGCCTTGATAAGTTGTGATTACCATGTAATATATATATATATATATATATATATATATATATATATATATAGTCATCCACATACAGTACTGTTTCGCTGTTTCACAGCTCATCAGTGCGGCTAGACAGGCAACTACCTCAAGCCTTGATTGAAACCCGATTGTCTGTACGGCAGTCAAGGCTCCTAACCACCACGCTATTGGCGGCTGCTGCGTGAGTCATGAGTTTAGTGATGTTTTGACGTCGTCCGAACTACTTCTTCTCGATTTGTTTACACAAAGAGCATCGCTTATACGCTAATGGTAATTTGTGTATCACTTCTCAATATGCTCAACTCAAGATAAAGAGCATTTGCTCTATACTTAAATATTGAGCTTTTCCTTTTTGGCCAGGATTGCCCTGAAAGTATTACTTCAAGTAATATCTATCAGGATCTTTCATCTGATTTCTAATCAGTGTCTTATCTCGATTATATATATATATATATATATATATATATATATATATATATAGAGAGAGAGAGAGAGAGAGAGAGAGAGAGAGCGAGAGAGAGAGAGAGCAACAACCTTATCAAGATTAAAAAGCTCAATATAAGTAATAAAGCCTAATATATGTAGAAAAAGTAACGATATTGTAGAATGAAATTTACAATATTTTATTTAAAGTATTTGTATTCCTTGTTTAAATAAAATATTGTAAATTTAATTCTACAATATCTTGACTTTTTCTAATATATATATATATATATATATATATATATATATATATATATATATATATATATATATATATATATATATATGGCGAGAAAGAGAGAGAAGGAGAAAGAGAGAGGACTATCATCACTGATGCACCAGTATATAAACAATATATGCGACTGTTTAAAAGTCGCAAACCAATATCGTAAGTGGTTTACAACGTGCCCATAAAAAGATTAAACATAAAACCAGTTTGAGAAATAACAAGTTGTTCTACATAATGAAGACCTATTTATTTTGTTTTATTTATTTATATATTTTTATTTATTTTATTTACTTATTTTATTTATTTATTTTATTTATTCGTATTTAAATAAATCGGGATAATACTCGTCCTATAGAGGATAACATTAATTCTTTGAACAAAACAGTTTTACGTTTCCTTTCGAAGATTATGATTAGCATATTAAACCTTACATCTATAATACTTATTCAAATTTGGATCCAAATTATTTTCATGATTTCGATTCTAGAAGAAATTAAAATTCACAGAATCTTACTTTGGTTCGTCGTATTTTTTGGGATTTTCACAGCAGCAGTCCAATGAATCCAAATTATACGAATAACCAATCCTCATCTCAAAAATTTAGAAACGTCTTTGGTATCTTTATGACTACGGATCAAATTTGAAATATTTGAATTTTAAAATAAGAAGTTGTATTCATATTATGCCCCTGAAACTCCTGGAAAACATACAAACTCCTGGAAAACATACACACTCTTGGAAAACATACACACTCATGGAAAACATACACACTCCTGGAAAACATACAAACTCCTGGAAAACATACACACTCCTGGAAAACATACAAGCTCCTGGAAAACATACACACTCATGGAAAACATACACACTCATGGAAAACATACACACTCATGGAAAACATACACACTCATGGAAAACATACACACTCCTGGAAAACATACACACTCCTGGAAAACATACACACTCATGGAAAACATACACACTCATGGAAAACATAACACTCATGGAAAACATACACACTCATGGAAAACATACACACTCATGGAAAACATACACACTCATGGAAAACATACACACTCATGGAAAACATACACACTCTTGGAAAACATACACACTCATGGAAAACATACACACTCATGGAAAACATACACACTCTTGGAAAACATACACACTCCTGGAAAACATACACACTCATGGAAAACATACACACTCATGGAAAACATACACACTCTTGGAAAACATACACACTCATGGAAAACATACACACTCATGGAAAACATACACACTCATGGAAAACATACACACTCATGGAAAACATACACACTCTTGGAAAACATACACACTCATGGAAAACATACACACTCATGGAAAACATACACACTCATGGAAAACATACACACTCATGGAAAACATACCAACTCCTGGAAAACATACACACTCCTGGAAAACATACACACTCATGGAAAACATACACACTCATGGAAAACATACACACTCTTGGAAAACATACACACTCTTGGAAAACATACACACTCTTGGAAAACATACACACTCATGGAAAACATACACACTCTTGGAAAACATACACACTCATGGAAAACATACACACTCTTGGAAAACATATACACTCATGGAAAACATACACACTCATGGAAAACATACACACTCATGGAAAACATACACACTCATGGAAAACATACACACTCTTGGAAAACATACACACTCCTGGAAAACATACACACTCATGGAAAACATACACACCCATGGAAAACATACACACTCTTGGAAAACATACACACTCTTGGAAAACATACACACTCATGGAAAACATACACACTCCTGGAAAACATACCCACTCATGGAAAACATACACACTCATGGAAAACATACACACTCTTGGAAAACATACACACTCATGGAAAACATACACACTCATGGAAAACATACACACTCATGGAAAACATACACACTCCTGGAAAAAATACACACTCATGGAAAACATACACACTCTTGGAAAACATACACACTCCTGGAAAACATACACACTCCTGGAAAACATACACACTCATGGAAAACATACACACTCTTGGAAAACATACACACTCTTGGAAAACATACACACTCTTGGAAAACATACACACTCATGGAAAACATACACACTCTTGGAAAACATACACACTCATGGAAAACATACACACTCTTGGAAAACATACACACTCATGGAAAACATACACACTCATGGAAAACATACACACTCTTGGAAAACATACACACTCATGGAAAACATACACACTCTTGGAAAACATACACACTCTTGGAAAACATACACACACATGGAAAACATACAAACTCCTGGAAAACATACACACTCATGGAAAACATACACACTCATGGAAAACATACACACTCATGGAAAACATACACACTCTTGGAAAACATACACACTCCTGGAAAACATACACACTCATGGAAAACATACACACTCATGGAAAACATACACACTCTTGGAAAACATACGCACTCATGGAAAACATACACACTCTTGGAAAACATACACACTCTTGGAAAACATACACACTCATGGAAAACATACACACTCATGGAAAACATACA
>NC_136512.1:4801914-4806914 GCF_053919585.1 Euprymna scolopes | reverse complement strand
TGTATAAACTGGAATTTCAGCTCATATACACGTTAAACAAGGCTTCAAGAAAACTACTTTAATCTATTATTTTTTTTTTAGTTTTATCTTTTTTTGTCGACAAATAAACCGCACACATTTACACGGAACATATATACACACATAAACAATGCAGTTTGCAATATTATTTTATGAGAAGCATTCCGAAAGCAATGCCTCCTATTGTTAAGTCCGCACAAATGGATCAGAGAGGATCGCAAATTGCATCGTCATAATGACGGAACTTAGACATTTATGACCTGAAAGTTTCATCTCTCCGATGCAGATATTGACAGTGGGAAACTCTAAGAAAGCAACCTCTGTTATGGACGTGCGTCAGATGCGTCATTGAATTCAGCCTTAACCGGCGCCTGTTGAAACCGATGCAGTAGATGTCAGCATGGCTTGGAGATGGGTTCCTCGATCTCAGTGTGATGGCGGAGATGTGAGTGACAAAGCTCTGGACTTTTACGACCAACGCCTCTAAAGAAGATAGCAAAAGTGTATTGAGAATGGTGGTGACTATGTAGAAAAATAAATTTACGCGCACAAAAGGTTGTTTGTTTTGATGGTACCACCCCCGTCTTTGTAGCTCTTCAACGTTTTAGATTTTGGGTTTAAAACATTAGGAGGCCTTACTTTTGGGACGTTTTTGTGGATACTATGGTAGCACTCTAAAATTGTTGAACTTAATTGACTCCTTTATATTTAAAAATAAAAAAAAGAAGAAATCTTAGTAATTAGGTATTTTAAAAAAAAAAAAACGATTTATGGGTAGTCTTTCTGTTGTTCATGACTGGATAGCTTGATTATTTTAAAGCCGTTATATTTTCAATAACTCAATTGCGTCACGATCGCAACGTTAATTGTGATCCAATCAGAACTTCCAATCAGTCGGCAATGTAATAAGGTCTGTCTGTAATCAAGTGCAAAAGGACATACCTTGCGTTTTGAAAATAGTATTATCATTTTAGCCGATTCTATCCATTTCGGCAAAATTAGATAACGAAGCAATAATGAATGAGATTGTTTCATTAAAAATGAAAGACATTCACAGAAATATCCAATTATCATTATCAGGACGTAGCAAACCTATGTATATGTATACTATATACGATTTTCACCACGCTCTATCGATCTAGTCGATATCTCACTGCTGATGCAATTCTCTATCTATATAAGAGCTAGGTACGTCCAAGGATGGAGTACTGTTGCCACATCTGGGCGGGAGCTGCTAGAAAGGACTTATCCTGCCTTGATAGAGTTCAAAATAGACTTCGTAGCCTTGTGAGAGATATTAATTTATTTTTATTTCGGACTATTATTCTCATCTTTATTAGTTGTTGTTTTTCATCTTTTTTTTTATTGGTTTGTTTATTCACAACGTTTCGGCCAACTATTCCTCTGGCCTTCGTCAGCTAATAAAGATGATAATAATAGTCCGAAAAAAAAATTAATATATATAATGCTCATCTCAAAAATAAATTCCAATTAAGGAATAATATATATACTTGTGAGAGATGTCCTTTTCTCTTCCCTGCAACCTCTATCTCACAGAAGAGAGGTTGCGAGTTTGTCTCTGCTTTATCGTTATTTTCATGGCAAGTGCTCGACTGAGCTTCAATCTATGGTCCCCCCCTCGCCAAACTTTCACAAGAAGCATTCGTCTAGCTGTACACACTATCAATAATTCTCCCCCACTCTTTATCTGTGCCTAAACCTAAACGTAGATTCCATGAACAAAGCTTCTTTCTTAGAATTACACGCCCGTGGAACAGTCTCCGTTTTCCTGCTTTCCAGCTGACTGCAGTATGGTTGTCTTCAAGTCCAACGTAAACAAGTTCTTGATGATCCGTTCCACTAAATTTAAATTTACCGAATTTCCATTACTAACGATTACTATATTGTCCAATTGACTACTGTACACTCTTAATCCTTATCCTCGAGTGGTCTCTGGGCCTTGATAAGTGTTTATGTCCATGTAAAATAAAGAAAAACAAATATGGACTCTCCTATAAATAGGACACTTTGTACATGTAATATATTTTAGAAATCAAGAATTTATCCATTCAGGATAAAGTTTTACACATTATGCTGAAAAGTAAAGCAGTTTACACTTAGATTTACATTGTACTCTAACTTTTCCTAAATCTAAACGCACATTCCATGAACAAAGCTTCTTCTCAGAACTGCCCGCTTGTGGAATATTGTTCTGTTGGCCTGCTTCCCAGTTGAATACAACATAGTAGCCTTCAAATCCAATGTAAACAAATTTTTGTTGAGCTGTCCCCATAAATAATCTAATTTTACCCAATTTACACCATTAACGATTACTATACTAAATTTTATTTTTACATGGAAGTCACCACTTATCAAGGCCCGGAGGCCACTCAGGGATAAAGGTTATTGCGTGTACAGTAATCAATGGGATAATATCGTAGTAATCGTTAGTATTGGAGATCTGATAAAGTGTCTTACTTAAGGAGACGGTTCATCAGGAATTTGTTTATGTTAGACTTGAAGACATCTAAGTTGTAGTCAGATGGGAAACAGGCAAGCGGCAGAAAGTTCCACTGGCGTGCAGTTCTAAGAAAGAAGCTTTGTTCATGGAATCTACGTTTTGATTTCGGCACAGATAAAGAGTGGGGAAAATTACTGACAGTGGTTTCAGCAAGACGGGTGTTTTTCGTGAAAGATTTTTGAAGTAATTCGTAATAATGAAGGCTATACTAAATACTGAGACCCTTTTTAGTAATTTATAATTACCTTTTGTTAGATAAATTATCAGTGGTCTTATCATTTTGACCAGGTGAAAATGTTTGATTTTAAAAAAATAATTATTAGATCAGGGTTAAGGTTTCGAATGAAGCAGATTTCATTTTTTTTTTCATCATATTTTCCCTTTTGACAATGGTTTCAACCATTTGTTTGATTAAAAATCCGATAATATGTGTAAACACTTACTTTCTTAAGTGGTCTTATGATTTTGACAAGGACTGTATATATATATATATATATATATATATATATATATATATATGTTTTCTAGGTTGGCAGTATTTTTGCGCGAACAGTTGGCAGAGTTGGTGGAAATTTTCTATTTCTATGTCTATCCTTGTAGCCATGTATCTAGTAAGGGTGCTGGAGGTAAACGTTTTGTCTGGGCTGACGTTATCCGCCTGATAGTCAGGGACCCGAACCTTGGATTAACCACTAAGGAGGCTGTCCTATCAGCAGGTGCAAAGTACTGGGGCTGCTGTATTGCCATTTGGTGAATGGAATCTGGACCATGCAGTAGCTTCTGGTGGGGCCTCTCGATGCCATACTAGTGGGTAATTGTTACGGCTTTACCTTATCATGTGGTACAAAAAAAAAAATTCTTCGTTTCTTTTTCTCTCTTAGTTTCCCCTCTCTGTCCTGCTCTAAGTAAATCTGTCGACCTAGTCCACAAATTCCAAAATTTCATCATGACAAGTTTCAAGAAAAAATACACGATTAAACCCGGTTCTCCAACTTCCAACGTAGACCCCTACTACCATGTCTCCTTCTCCAACATCAGGGGTCTACGTTCTAACCTTCCAGAGGTTGAAACCCAATTACAGGAGACTAAACCAGACCTTTTATTTTTAAGTGAAACTGGCATTGGACAGGCTATTTCCCTAGATGAGTTTGCAATTACAGGATACTCTAACTTAACTTCTAAATCTGACCCCCAAGATCGCCATGGGCATGGAATATGTGCCTATATTAAAGATAGCTTTCCATGTGGGAGGGACATCTCCAGGGAAGATCCTAACTTACCCTATATGTGCTTCCGGGTTGCTTTAGCTGACACTACTGCATTTATATTTACTCTCTATCGCCCCCACAACAGCGGAGTTACTATCTTTCAAAGCATATCTGAGAAAATTGACCAAGTCCTTTCTACTTATCCTTCAGCTAACATTCACGTATGTGGAGACTTCAATGTTCACAACGTCGAATGGTTGACCCACTCAAACAAGACCGATGATGAGGGGAGGTTCTGTCATGATTTCTCCATTGCCTATGACCTCACTCAGATTGTTCAGGAACCTACCCGTGTGCCCGATAATGACGGCCAGTATGCGAGCCTACTAGACCTTTTTCTCACAACTTGCCCTGAACTATATTCAGTTTCTGTTCTGTCGCCTCTTGGATCTTCCGACCACTCTGTTGTATCAATTAAGATAAAAATGAAATGTAATAAGTCCCCAGACGTACCACTTCATCGTACAGTATATCGATACACTAAGGCTGACTGGGATAGCTTCCGTACATTTATATCTGATCTACCTCTGCATTCCATGTTTAAAAAGGATGTGTCCTCTATAGTATTAGACCTAACTGAATGGTTAATTGTAGGTATTGACCATTTCATACCCTCTAAAAAGTTTCAGCAAAAACCTAACAGCCAGCCATGGTTCTCTCCAGAATGTGCTGCTGCCATTGCGCACAGAAATCACTTTTTCCACTGCTTCAAACGTAATAGATGTATGGAAACTAAAGCCGTTTTCAGGACTGCCAGCAACCATTGTAAGAAAGTAATAAGGAACGCAAGAGAGTTGTATGCTCAATCTGTTAAGTCCAAAGTAGCTGAGCAGCGGCTTGGTTCCCACCAGTTTTGGCAAATAGCAAACAGAATCCTGAACAGAAGCGTGTGCTCCATCCCAACTATTATCAATGGACCTGAGGTAATCTCATCAGCATCAGACAAAGCCAAACTCTTTGTCAAGAACTTTGCAGCTAATTCTACCCTTTGCGACCAAGACCGCCAACCCCCAATATTTCCTCCTGTATCAGAAAACACGCTATGTGATATACGTATATCTGTACGTGATGTTGCCAAGCTAATCAAAAACCTTGATTCCAGTAAAGCAACTGGCCCTGATGGTATTCCAATTATAGTACTCAAAAAACTTCAACCTGAACTAGCGCCCATACTTACAAAACTGTTTAAACGT
>NC_136512.1:4589414-4796914 GCF_053919585.1 Euprymna scolopes | reverse complement strand
TTGTATGTATTTCATTCATATTTATGTCTCGACCTGTGTATCTTGACTATTCTCTTATATACGTTGTATGTATTTCGTTCATATTTATGTCTCGACCTGTGTATCTTGACCATTCTCTTATATACGTTGTATGTATTTCGTTCATATTTATGTCTCGACCTGTGTATCTTGACTATTCTCTTATATACGTTGTATGTATTTCGTTCATATTTATGTCTCGACCTGTGTATCTTGACTATTCTCTTATATACGTTGCATGTATTTCGTTCATATTTATGTCTCGACCTGTGTATCTTGACTATTCTCTTATATACGTTGTATGTATTTCGTTCATATTTATGTCTCGACCTGTGTATCTTGACTATTCTCTTATATACGTTGCATGTATTTCGTTCATATTTATGTCTCGACCTGTGTATCTTGACTATTCTCTTATATACGTTGTATGTATTTCGTTCATATTTATGTCTCGACCTGTGTATCTTGACTATTCTCTTATATACGTTGTATGTATTTCATTCATATTTATGTCTCGACCTGTGTATCTTGACTATTCTCTTATATACGTTGTATGTATTTCATTCATATTTATGTCTCGACCTGTGTATCTTGACTATTCTCTTATATACGTTGTATGTATTTCATTCATATTTATGTCTCGACCTGTGTATCTTGACTATTCTCTAATATATGTTGTATGTATTTCGTTCATATTTATGTCTCGACCTGTGTATCTTGACTATTCTCTTATATACGTTGTATGTATTTCGTTCATATTTATGTCTCGACCTGTGTATCTTGACTATTCTCTTATATACGTTGCATGTATTTCGTTCATATTTATGTCTCGACCTGTGTATCTTGACTATTCTCTTATATACGTTGTATGTATTTCGTTCATATTTATGTCTCGACCTGTGTATCTTGACTATTCTCTTATATACGTTGTATGTATTTCATTCATATTTATGTCTCGACCTGTGTATCTTGACTATTCTCTTATATACGTTGTATGTATTTCGTTCATATTTATGTCTCGACCTGTGTATCTTGACTATTCTCTTATATACGTTGTATGTATTTCATTCATATTTATGTCTCGACCTGTGTATCTTGACTATTCTCTTATATACGTTGTATGTATTTCATTCATATTTATGTCTCGACCTGTGTATCTTGACTATTCTCTTATATACGTTGTATGTATTTCGTTCATATTTATGTCTCGACCTGTGTATCTTGACCATTCTCTTATATACGTTGTATGTATTTCGTTCATATTTATGTCTCGACCTGTGTATCTTGACTATTCTCTTATATACGTTGTATGTATTTCGTTCATATTTATGTCTCGACCTGTGTATCTTGACTATTCTCTTATATACGTTGTATGTATTTCGTTCATATTTATGTCTCGACCTGTGTATCTTGACTATTCTCTTATATACGTTGTATGTATTTCGTTCATATTTATGTCTCGACCTGTGTATCTTGACTATTCTCTTATATACGTTGCATGTATTTCGTTCATATTTATGTCTCGACCTGTGTATCTTGACTATTCTCTTATATACGTTGTATGTATTTCGTTCATATTTATGTCTCGACCTGTGTATCTTGACTATTCTCTTATATACGTTGTATGTATTTCGTTCATATTTATGTCTCGACCTGTGTATCTTGACTATTCTCTTATATACGTTGTATGTATTTCGTTCATATTTATGTCTCGACCTGTGTATCTTGACTATTCTCTTATATACGTTGTATGTATTTCGTTCATATTTATGTCTCGACCTGTGTATCTTGACTATTCTCTTATATACGTTGTATGTATTTCGTCCATATTTATGTCTCGACCTGTGTATCTTGACTATTCTCTTATATACGTTGTATGTATTTCGTTCATATTTATGTCTCGACCTGTGTATCTTGACTATTCTCTTATATATGTACGACGCGCTTTCAATTAGTTTCCAGACTTTTTTTGTACAATTTAAAATTGTCGTCGACTCTTGAAAATTCAGGATGTTATTGCTATACATGTTATGAGATGACTGACCTATTTTTTATGATTTCAGGTTCAAATGAACAGCGATGACAAGAATTGGAATACACCCTACTAAAGCCTGATTGTCATTGCTGGTGAATCTGAACGTGAGGACACTTTAAAAGAACAATGTGCAATAAAACTCTGCTTTAAACTTGTTTAAAATTGGGAAAATGCAACAGAAAAATATGGAATGCTTCGGACTGCTTTTGGACCATCTTGAATGAATCGAGCATTAGTTTTAAAGTGGCATAAGAGATTCAAGAAAGGCAGGAAGTCTGTGAGAAATTAGGATGTGGGAGAAGAGTAAATAAGTCAGAACAGCAGAGTTGATTGGCCAAATAAAGAATTTCATAGATAAGGACCGTCGTGTGTCTATAGAGACAATAAGTTCACAGTGATACAATAAGTGATGTCAGTGTGGGAACTGTACACACAATTATTCATGAGGAACTGAAGATGCAGAAGATTTGCACGAATGCACCAGTCCACAACTCCATCCTTGTTACAGACTATTGATGAAGATGAGCTCAAGGAAAACCTTAGACCATCGTTATGAGACAACTGAGGAGATGAAAGAGGCTGTGTTGAGGGTCATTGACCTGGTCACATAAGAGGACTTCCATGTGGTTCTCCAGAAGTTGTTGGAACCGTACAACAAGTGCATTGCAGCCAGAGGAGATCACTTCAAATGGAACTAGAGTTTCATGTACATACTATTAATTAAAGTGCATACACAAAAAAAAATGTGGACACTTATTTAAGCCGCCTCAAATGTCTATTCATCCTATATTTTTCTATCTCTATTATCACAATTTTTATTGCTTCTGTATCTTTATTTAATTTCTAAGCTAATGTCATTATTTATCCATTTATTTGTTTACGGATTATTATCCTTATCTTCATAGTTGTTGATTCACAATGTTTCAGCCAACTATTCTTCTGGCCTTCATCAGGTGGTTAATTATGACGGGATAGGAATGCTGAGTCTCCGTACTGCATCCTCAGCAATTACTGCCTTCCATAGTTGTTGTCGTCTCACCACCTTTTAGCTAGCTAAGCCTCTGGCCGGCTTTGGGTAGGATCGAAACCGCCATCTTCAAACAATGCTCATCTGCAACCGTAGAGATTCAATGTCTCTATCTATTGTGCCATAGGCCCAAAGGTCCGTACCGAATAGTATATTATTTAATTAATTAGAATTCTTATTGAGATGAGTAATTTGCATTATTTATCATTTTATTTATTGCAGACTATCATCCTCATCTTCTACTTGTTGTTTCACAATGTTTCGGCCAACTCTTCCTCTGGCCTTTGTCAGGTGGTTAATTATGACGAGATAAGAACGGCGAATCTACTAACTGCATCTTCAGCAATTACTGCCTTCCATAATTGTTGTTGTCTCACCATGTTTTTGGCCAACTAACCTATTAATTATTATTAATTCATTATACCAGCTTCTTTGTATATATACCTGATTATTTTCTCCTCTTCTGATGAGAAGCATTAGGCTTCGAAATGCCATGACCTAAAGAGATCATCTTTTTTCTTTTTTCGTTATTGATTGTTTTATTAAACTTTAAATCTTCTTTCTTTATTTCTTACGCACAGACACACACATACATCCATATATATGAGTTTATGTATCTATTTTTCAGTATTCACTTCGGCAGTGCTCGATTCGTAAGTAGAGCTAGGTAGAAAGTTTCAGGATGTTACTACTATTGGTAAAATATATTTTATTGATATTAAGTTGTTTAGTTTCATCTAAATTTTGAATATTCATCTCAAAGAAATGAAAAGAAAACAATAAGAAAACATGTGCACGCGCTCATTTGCTGGGTGTGCGAATAACGAAGTATCTGATTGGCTGACTAGTAAACCCAGTACCACGGAGATATATAAAAACATGAAGCAACATCAAATCCATGCAATAGTCTGATGAATCTTCAGGAGGATAAAACAATGACGACAACTTATTTGAAATCCAAATTAAAAATTCTGCGAGAACTTTCTTTTCAGCTTAATACATAGTTACTCACGTTTGATGGGGTTTATGTTTAAGCAAAATTATATAGCTATTTATATTTGATATATTTTATTTTTAGATAAAATTACATAGTGACTTATATTAAACTAGCCTGTATTCCCGGCGTTGCTCGGGTGTTTGGAGGTGTGTGTTGAGCAAAAAAAACCCCCAAAAAGTGGTAATAGGTAGGCAGGGTGGAACCCGTACCACGAAGAAAGGAAAGAACGTGAGGTGAAAAAAACATGACGTCTTTGCCGTTGTGTCCATCGCCAAACCAGAAGTAGCGAAGGTTTAAATTAAGGCTAGTCAATCGAAAAGAGCGGATAACTTTGGAAAATATCGGCTAAAAAAGCGACCCCTCCCTGTGGAAAAGTGCTTAGTTGAGAGTGAAAGAATTAATGTTTTTAGCCAATTTTTCGATATTTGTCGTCCAAAGGGTCGTGCTTAAAAATGATACTGATCTCGTGAAAATTCGTCGCCTCTGTCGAAAGTTTTAGGCAGACATACATACATACATACATACGTACACTTAAACAAACAGGTGAGATTTATATTATAGATGGGTTTTATATTTAATTATAAAGTAACGTATGAGCGAACATATCTTTGTTTGTGCTTTTATATTTGGCATCGGGTTTATAGATTGATGAAAATCATATTGCAAGAAAGTTCTCATCAAGTAGAATTGGTATTCACATTTCGAATCTGTTGAAATGTCAATTGGGGGGTCAACAATCAAGCGAATGATCTTCAAACAAGTTGAAGAAATCTTTAAAAAGGTCATCGCGTAATCGATGATTGTTGTTGTTGTTGTTGTTGTTATCAACCTGTGAAGAGAAATTCAAAGATGATTTGCCCTGGAATTCACCGAAGCGGATGTTAATGAGAAAAATTATAAAATATGACTTAGAGATCACAAAACACATCGTTAACTTCTTGAGTAGGATTTTCTGTTGATAAAAGGCAGACAATATACAAGGTTGTTATAGAGTGGAAAGAACATCCCTCATCCTCCTTCTCATCATCATCCCCATCACCCTCAGCCTCATCATCATCACCGTTGTCCTCATAATCATCATAGTCGTCGTTATCATCATCATCACCGTCGTCATCGTCATCATCATCATCACCGTCGTCATCGTCATCATCATCATTGGTGTTATTATCGTGATCATAATCGTTGTCATCGTCATCACCATTATCATCGTCACCACCACCACCACCACCACCACCACCACCACCACCACCACCACCACCACCACCACACCCACCACCACCACCACCATCATCATCATCATCATCATCACAATCATCATCATGATCATTGTTATCGGCGTCATCATCATCATCGTCATCATCATTGTCATAATCATCGTCAGCATCATCATCACTATCGTTATCATCATCATCATCATCATCATCATCATATTTGGTTTTACATATGTTTTACATTCTGGCATATGTTCGATTATTTATCTCTAATGACGGAGAAATGCTGCACATGAGTCTGAAAGTGAGGCTTGAAAAGCCAGCACCCTAGAAAAAGACAACTACGGCCTGCAAAAAAAAAAATGTGTGGGCAGCCTCGCTGGTACTCCTTTTATAAGCTTTCAAGTAATCGACTTTCAAGTAACCTTTATTTCACTTTCCATCAGGTCCATTTTTATTACCTCCTTCCCCGTTTTCTTCCCCTGTGAAACGATCCTGGTACCTCAACTGTTCTACATCTACTAACCCAAATTTAATCATCCTCTGAGGTCATCAGATCTAAGCCTGTCTTTAAGAGTTACATTGCATCATATAATTCTCATAATATTTTTTTCCATGCAACGCATGTCCTCAATCCTAACTAGCTAGATTTCAGTTTCATACATCATTACCTTGTGTGTTTTTTTATTATTACATTTTCACCCCAAACAAGGCACATTGCCACTTTGATGTAGGGGGTTACTATCAGGGACATAAGCTACTGGGATACTATGTAGGGAATTGGGCAGCAAAATATCGATTCACGTTACACTTGAACTGCTGCACGTCAGTACAGTTGGGGAAGCAGGAACCCGAAATGAAATTCCAAAGTCTAGCGGTTCTGGGGAAGAAACTACTGGAGTAGAAAGCTCTCTTACATCTAGGGATCTCTACTGTGTAGGGGTGAGATATAGTTGCTTGTCGGGTTTATCGAGAGTATTTACGTCATGGGGGCACAAGTGCTTGCAGTTCGTCAGAGCATTCACTATCAAAATACTTGTAGAACAGGCAGAGGGATGCAACATTTCGTCAGTGGGCAGAGGTTGACGCTTAGATGACAGTTCAGGACCTATCAGGTTGGAGACTCTCTTTTGGACCTTGTTTAAAAGAAGTACTTTCAGATAATGAATCTTTGGCCATTGCTATTGATGGCAGAGAAGGTTTCTTGTAATTATTGAAGGAAACAACCTTAGTCATGGCAGGATTAAATGTGACCATCCATTTTTGTCCCCATTCTATTGGAGGTCATCCTCTAGTGTTTCTACCATTTCCTCAAATATGCATTCATTTGTTTTCCTGTCGTGCCTGTTATAGAGCGTGGTGTCATCAGCATATATACCCATCTCAGAGGCAATTTTATCGGGGAGGTTATTTATGAATATTAGGAATAATAAAGGTCCAAGGATAGACCACTGAGGCACTCTCGCATTTATATCATATTGTTTAGATGTACGACCGTGGAGGACAATCTGGATTTTTCTCTTTGTCTTTATTAATCTTTTTATTGATCTGATTTTCCTGAGAAGACCTTCATGCCATACCCTGTCAAAAGCCTTAGATATATCTAGAGCTACCGCTCTACCCTCGCCTGCTTTGTTCAATGAATAGTATATACGTTCAGAGATTACAGTTAGGATATCTGCTGTGAAACAGGCTTGCCTGAATCCATATTGTTGGTCGGTCAGAAGTTTTGCGTCTGTAAGGTGATGGACTAGAGCTTGATTAATTATGGACTCAAATATTTTGGCAAAAAGTGGGAGGAGGCTAATGAGGCGATAATTTACTGGGTCAGTTCTTTCGCCAGAATTCTTGAAAACTGGTACCACAGAACCAGTTTTTCAGCAGTCTGGAAAGCAAGATTCATTAAGGCATTTGTTGTAAAGTTTGGAGAGAACTGGAGCTACTTCGGCTGAGCATTTTTTTAATAGCACAGCTGGGATGAGATCAGGTTCATATGCTTTTGAACTGTCAAGTTTTTTATGATAGCATGCACCTGAGAAGGGGTGATTTTCAGATCGTCTAGCGTGGCGTCTGTCTGCAAAGGAAAGTCAGGTGGTTAGCAGGGTGGAGTTGGAGGCAAACCGACTTGCGAGCATGTTAGCATTCTCGGTTGCTGAGCAAACAACCTCATGATTGTTGGATAGTGGGGGAATTGTTGATTGCCCATTATTTACTATACTGTTGTAGATTTTCCAGAAATCACAGGATCTTAATTTTTGTGCTTTGATACGTTTTTTGGTTGTTTCAGTAAATTCTCTCTTAGCTGTCGCTATTTCTTTCTGTGTTGATATGCCTCATAGACTCTTCCCGTGTGCAAAGTGGTAATGGTTAGATGGTTAGTAATGGTAAAAGTCCCTTATTCCATCCAATCCTTATATTCCAATGATATCACAAAACTTCAACAAACTCAGCTTCGCTATTAAGATATACATTACCTTCATCTATCTATCATTATCTTACATCTCTCTCTCTCTCTCTCTCTCTATATATATATATATATATATATATATATATATATATATATATATATATATATATATGAACAAATGATTAATAAAACATGTTAAAAGACATCTTGAAAAAGAGTTAAAAACATATTTAATTTAAAAAAAGGAAACACAAGATAAGTGGATAGTCCTTAATCCATGGAGTTTCGAAGAATACTATCCTTCTCATCAGAGGGCAGGAATTAGCAAAATGCAGGATCGGATTTTGCATATAAAAGTATTTAATGAAGCTACAAGTAAGTCACAGATCTTACTTGGTTGAAAAAAAAAGGTGAGGTAAGGGGAACAGGAGGCAAAAGAAAAATGATAAAAAGATTTCACATGAATGGACAGTCCGGTGAAGGGTAAAAATCAAAAATTGGTAAAATCCAAAACGGTCGAATTTAAAATTTCAATCCAATGGGTAAATTCCAAATGGTCCAAAATAATCCAAAAGGCAGAGTTCCTTGGAAAAAAGCGCAAATGGAATGAATTCCAAATCATTAAAAGAAAAGTACTGGAGAGAATATTTAAAAACACGTCTATCATTTTTTTTTATTCATCCAGCCTTGACAGACGTGTTTTTAAATAATAGAGAGAGAGAGAGAGAGAGACGTTGGAAGTCAAAGGGAGAGGCTCATTGAAAGGTAAAACGAGGATGTGTACAGTGCGAGCAGGGAGATGTTTATTCACATTACATTTAAACTTCTGCAGATCAGTAGAGTAAGGAAAGCAGGAAACAGGGAGGTAATTCCAAACTCTAGCAATCCAAGGCAAGAAACTATTTAGGGAGCTCAACAATAAAAGGATGGGATTTTGCTGCTTGTTAGGTTAGTCTGGAGTATGAACCTCGAGGGGGCACAAGAGCTACGAGTTCATCAGAACACATTCCATTAAAGCAATTGCAAAACAACCGCAGGAATTTGACATTGCAGCGAGGGGACAGAGGTTGGAGTTTGACAGATAATGCGGGACCTATTAGATTTGAGACACTTTTTTCATCACTGTCTAAAGGGGAGAGACTAATGGTCGATGCACCAGTCCAGATGTGGTAACAATACTCCATGCATTGGCGAATTGTGGCTTTGTAGGAATATAAGATACTCTCTGGGAAGAGTGTATGTTCTGGGCAACTCCAGATAGCCCTGCTAGTTTAATGCATAGGGACTACGTATTTTGTGAAAACGTGTTCTGAATAAAATTAATAATAAAGTAATTATTTGACTAATGGCTTTGTGGTCTGGCATATGTATAAATGATAAGTGTCTATTACATTCCAAACGAAATTGGGTTAATTATTCTAAGTACTTTAGTAAATGACGTCACCATATTGAACGCTATTGTATTCGAACAGATATTCAGTAAACATATCGCAACAAGAAAATTAAAAGTATCTGATTATTTTGATATGGAAAATGGAAATTGCGGATGGAACTTGAATCTGCAAGACTTAACAAACCTAGCTCACATTTAGTATGATAAAAATGTTATGATTTTGAATATATATATATATATATATATATATATATATATATATATATATATATATATATATATGCTTTCCCCGTTAGGGATTCACCCCCCCCTTTTTTTCTTTCTATTCAAAAAATGCTACATTGTCAAAAGTGTGCTTATTCATAAAGTCTGAAGAAATGCTGGTTTTTGAAAATTTTCAAACGATATAATGCTTGAAATTGTCGAACTATACATTGAAACAATTGTAACATAAAATGAAATACACTTTTTGTTGCCATCAACACCTTGTCTTGAAGTCTTGATTTTGCACACACACAGTATATTAATGCTCAATTATGAAATGTGATAATTTTGTAGCTTAATCCTTATGTCAACCACTTTTGGCTTAAAACCTATTGGTATATGAAAATTTACTGAATTACACAAACTCAGTATATTACATAAAAGTCTCTCTCTCTCTCTCTCTCTCTCTCTATATATATATATATATATATATATATAGAGAGAGAGAGAGAGAGAGAGAGAGAGAGATACTAGCAGGGTGACCGGACGTTGCCCAGGATTGAATGATGATCAACGAATGTTTCACACTCCTAAATTTTTATTGTCATCGAAATTGGTGAAATCTCCCATTTTTTCAATCAAATCGATCGATTGTCTACTCTAGTTGAGGACCCATCGTGGTGCACAGAGAGGAAGCTCACATGCCTCTCGCTATGACTTATTCCACAATACATTGTAGCCTACATTGCACTGTAGAGAACCTACTGTTGATTTTATAAAATGTATTTTTTATTACGACAAAGAAATTGTCTTTGCTTAGTTTCTGATTTTGTTTTTTTTTTCTGTAATCACTTATAAAGTTAAATTAAAGTACTGTAACATTGCAGTTTTATCTTGCAAAAATAATAGATATTTTAAAAACACACACACGTAAATTTTCTAATCTTATAAATAAACTTCTTTCCAGTTAACGAAAAAAAAAAATATTAAGAAATTTACGTGCGGCTATAGACCTACAGAACACGTTATGAAACAAAGACAAAAACAAACAAACAAAAAAATGCTATCAACTTACCCACAGTAAAATTTTCACCGCCTGCTGTTCTATCATTGTTGCTAAGCGACGACATGGAAAAATGGCTTTACCGATGATAGATAAATTAAAATAAAGGTTTCGATTATCGGTAGTTATCGGGGGTATTCGGGTATTCTGAAACAACGTACTTTTAATTTTATTTGTCTCAGATATTAACATGCTAAGTTACCGTAATTATTAGTTGTGATTAGAGTAATAAGATGTCACATATTTTGTTATTTCAGGAAGTAAGATACCGGAACGAACCACTAAGATATGTCATATGAAAAAACGTACTTTTAGTTTTATTAGTCCCTTCCAGTGCTTTACTTTCTGAGATAACAAAATGATCCCGTATTATTTTACTTACAACCAATAATTACAGTAAATTAACATTAAATTTAAAAAAAATTTCAACGTGAATCTCTACAATTGAGTTGATTAAAAAGAAAAAGAATTATTTGGGATGAATATCCAAAGTGTATTTCTTTGAAATAATTTACGTCACCAATAATTTACCATCATTAATCATTGATAAATTTTATTATTTAAAATTCATTAAAAATAGTTTTCCTTGTTACTGCCATAGAATACCCTCCCCTCTTAAATGTCCTGAGATCGTAATCATCCCGCAGAAACCTTTTAGCTTGAGCTGTCGAACGGAGGGAGGACAGACTAACAACAAAAGTCGTTTTATTTCATGTCCATTTTTTTCCAACTATAATTTGAATTATTTTATTCCTTTATTTATTTTAATGCTTTTGGGAGTAATATGAAAAATTACTTTCTTTATATATTATTTTAGGAAGTAAGATGCCGAAACGGATTACTAAGATATATGTCATATGAAACAACGTACTTTTGTGTATACACTGTTTTTGACTGAAACTGAAAAACAATTAAAAAAAAAAAAAGCGGTGTGTACACCAACTTTACATGATGTCTATATCAAAGCTGTGTTTAGAGTGGGTGCTGCGTTTGCTCCCAGTCGATCGAAAATAACAATGCATTAACGATTCAGAGCATTGTTTGCGACTATTGTGGCGTAACAAAAAGATTTTTTTTCATCAATATGTGAAACAATGGATGAAACATGGATACACTACTTCATTTCGAAGTCAAATCAGCTGAGTGTATACCAGCAGGTGAAAACCGTCTAAAGCAACCAAAGGTGCAAACATCAGCAGGTAAAGTTTTGGCTTCCATGACAGCACCAACAACAACAACACAACCAACACCATCACTAACGACAAAAAAAAAAAAAAAAAAAAAAAAAAAAACAACAACAACAACAACAACAACACTACCACCATCAACAACAAAAACACTACTGAAGATTTTACAAACAATAAAATACAATTGTTTCAAAGTTTTTTTTTTACACGGAGGTCACCACTTATCAAGGCCCGGAAGCCACTCAGGGATAAGGGTTACTGCAAGTGCAGTACGTTGGTGTGGAGATTTAATGAAGTGTTTACTTAAGAGGGCGGTTTATTTGGAATTTGTTAACGTTGGACTTGAAGACATCCAAGTTTTAGTCAGGTGGGAAGCAAACAGACGGAACAGAGTTCCACATGCGTGCAGTTGTAAGAAAGAAGCTTTGTTCATGGAATCTACGTTTTGATTTAGGCAAAGATAAAGAATGGGGGAAATTTTTCACAGTGGATTCAGCTAGACGTAAGGGATTGGCGAGGGGGGGGGGCAAAGATTGGAGTTCAGACGAGCACCTGCCATGGAAATAACGATAAAACAAGGATAGGCTCGCAACGTCTCTTCTGTGGAAGAGAAGTTGCAGGGTAGAGAAAAGGGCATCCCCCACTAAGCCACGAAGTCTATTTTGTACTCTGTCAAGGCAGGATAGGCTGTTTTTAGCAGCTCCTGCCCAGATATGGCAGCAGTATTCCATCCTTTTTTGTGAACTTTACATTCATTTTTTTTTACTAGCAGACCCGATAATCAAAAAAAAAAGAAAGAAAAGAAGGGAATGTGTAAATCTATGTGCAATAATACAATTAGAATAAGAATAGAAAGTATAAACAGATTTTTGAGAATTCAGGGATTCTCACTGTATATGAACTATTTAGATTGATAGAAACCCCCCATGTTAAGAACGGCTTTCGGAATAGACACCACCAACCTCTCCTTGGAATAGACACCCTCAACATCCTCATGGAAAAGACGCACATCAGAGCAGAGCACCCCCTTTTTAGTTGGGGGTGGTAAATAAATAAATACCCAAAATTTAACCGTGAATATGCAAATGATATGGTTAGTGACAGAGAGAAGTGGATTTTTGTATCGTGCTCGCGAGTAAAAATCTGGCAGGCATTGAATTACAGTGCAGAATACATGTGTTTATATCTCTAGAAGCACAAAATTTGAATGAAATTTTTGTAATCAGTATTGGTGAAAACCTTTAAAAGTGGTCATTGTAACAAAAAAATAGAGGTGGACG
Organism: Euprymna scolopes; assembly: GCF_053919585.1. Taxonomy (NCBI): domain Eukaryota; kingdom Metazoa; phylum Mollusca; class Cephalopoda; order Sepiida; family Sepiolidae; genus Euprymna; species Euprymna scolopes. Next base: position 4,784,092 of record NC_136512.1, on the reverse strand, counting down.
TAATATAATTCCCCCCCCAAATGTTTACGTGTGCGTGTGTAAAAAAAAATCTACCCGTCAACCGTACTAGTAAATGACAAAAGGCAAAAGCTGTAACTGTAACGAAAAATGTGTTAATTATCCCCCCCCCAAATGTTAACGTGTGCGCGTATAAAGAAATGTAACCGCCAACCTTACTAGTAAATGGTAAAAGCAAAAAACAAAAATAACCAGAGGTGAACTTGGTTTGGTTGATTGTGCATCTTAAATAGTTTATCCAAGTTTAATTCAAACTTCACGATATATTTTTTATGTGAAAGCACCAATAGAGTAAATATAGGGATACACTACAACAGAACACCGACCAATCTAATTTGGTTTTAAGAGGTAACCGAGGTCGCTGACAACGATTCTGATAATCAAACCCGGCGCAAACTTACCGTTTGCATGGTATTAACCCCCGAATCCACAAACTACTTTCCGCCATTTTACAGCTTCCGTTTTTACAGCACGAGCGCGCGGTTGACATAAATGACGGTTGTTGAATGTGCAAACTGCCTTTTTACATGGCGTACGAATCTTTTGTGGAACATTTAAAATTATATGAAAAAGAAGAAAAGCACTCCAAGTGTATGGGGGGGGGGTTGTAATGTCGGAAAGACATTTTTTTTTCAGAACAGAATTTTAAAATATTTTTGTTTTTTCATTTCGTTTCTTTTGTGTTTTAATTGTTTGTTAATAGTTACAAGCATATACGGAGAAGACTTATTTTATTTGCGCAAGTTAGTTCCATGAATTAAGGCTATCAGCAGTTAACTGTATGTTTATGAGCGGTCAATAGTATTCATTTTATTTATTATGCGTCCTGCATGTCTGTGGCGTTTTATGAAGTCAGCAATATGTAAATGTATGTTTCTAAATGATTAATAATCGGTTAATGTTGGTCGTTTTAACATTAATGTTTCCTGTGGAGGGTGACGCCATGTTTGTCAAAATTTAGAAATGTTCGTTAATGTAGGAATTCGTTTTATTCTGTAATATGAGAGTGTCCGGTTTCAACCAATTGTAAAAGCTATAAGAGAAGTTAATAATTTTAATGCGAAAATCGAAAGGAATATGTTATGTCTATGTACGTAATCATCCAGTTACGGAGGGTGAAATCACACTTTAGCAAGAAAATGCAGAATTGTACCCGGTGACAACTGGTAACAGTGGTAGGACTAAATATATAGAGAGAAAAGTAGAGACTTCTTCCTCTTATAATGTTGAGATTGTGATGGTGGTTCTCTAGGATGGAATCTACCATTTTAATATTACGACTGCATGTAGTGGCGTGCAAAAGTTACATAAGATGGTGGATAATAGTTTAGACATAATCAATTTTTATGTGGCACCTCTTAATGCAAACCTACGGTAATTTGGTCCAGAGGGGAATTTATGCAATCAAAATATTATATACAGGATAACATATAATTTGAATGTGATTAAAAGAAAATATTTTTTTTTACCTGTAACCAGACAGTTTTCATCTACAGGTAAGTAGTTATCAGTTGGAACCGTAAGCAAGTGATCAGATAAATGTCCACATTCCTGAAAAGAAACAAATAAAAAAAATCAATATTGATATACAATGTTTAAATCATCTTATAATATGAAGCGAATTTTCTGTGTGTGCATGTGAGCGTGTGTGCGTGTGTGATCGTGTGTGTCTACCAGTCACAATTTTTGTAGACGTAAGATGTGAAAACGGTTCCGTTCCGTTTTAACCGACGTTGGAGATTATTTTTTTGTTCCAAAGCAATTTAATAATTATTAAATTCACTAAAGTTAAAAAAATCAACCAGTTTTTATGAAATGTTTAGTATTTATTAATTAACAATCACAAAATATAATGAACATACGAGGTGCCTTCAATAAGTTTCCAGACATTTTTCGTATGGGCACTTTTATTTATAATGCACACATGAAACTCTAGTCCTCTTCAAAGTAATCTCCTCTGGCTGCAATTCACTTGTTGAACCATTCCAACAACTTCTGAAAGGCCGCATGGAAGTCCTTTTGTATAACCATGTCAATGACCTTTTGTATAACCATGTCAATGACCTTCGTCACAGCCTCTTTCATCTCCTCAGTTGTCTCATAACGACAGCCTGTAAAGTTTTCCTAGAGCTTAGGAATTAACCAAAAGTCACAGGGAGCAAGGTCTGGACTATGTGGAGGGTGAGGAACTGTTTTGATGCCCATCTTGGTCAAATAGTCTGTGATAAAAATGGAATTGTGGACTGGTGCATTGTTTTGGTGAAACGCCACTGACCCGATTTGAAGAATATTGGCAACTTCTGATGGAATCCCTTCCTGAACTCCCTTAAATCCTATACATAGTATTCCTTGTTGACTGTCTGTCCTGTGAGAACCCAGTGCATGTAGATCATGCCATGCTGTAAAAAAAAGAGGATCATAAGTTTCTAGGTGGATTTATTCTTTCCGGCCTTCTTAGGTCTGTGAGAGCCAGCATGCTTTCACTGGAAACTCTGTCTGTTGGGTAATAGCAGTAGATCTAGCTTTCATCGCTGGCGACCAGAGCATCAAGAACTATAGGATTTGAATTGAATAAAACCTAAAAAGGGACCATCTTCCTGCTGTCATGACAACGTCTTTCTTTCTGATCTTCTCTGAGCAACCTTGGGGCAAAGTTTGCACAAATCTTCAGTATCTTCAGTTCCTCGCTAATAATTGTGTGTACAGTTCCCACACTGACATCAAATTGTGCACTTATTGTCTCTATAGACACACGACAGTCCCTATCCATCAAATTCTTTATTTGGCCAATCAACTCTAGTGTTCTGCGTTCCTTACTCGCCCCACATATCTCATCATCCCTCACAGACTTCCTGCTTTCCTTGAATCTATTATGCCACTCTAAAACTGATGCTTGATTCATGCAAGATGGTCCAAACGCAGTCTAAAGCATTCCATACGTTTCTGCAGCATTTTTTTCAAGTTTAAAACAGTTTTATTGCATATCGTTCTTCTAAAGTGCCTCACGTTCAGATTGCATTTTTGAAATTCACCAGCTGTGACAATTAGGCTTTAGTAGGGTGTATTCCAATTCCTGCTGTAGCTGTTTATTTGAACCTGAAATCATAAAAATTCGTCAGGCATCTCCTAAAGCGTATAACAATAACATATTGAGTTTTCAAGAGTCTACAGACAATTTACAATGCCTGTACAAAAAAGTCTGGAAACTTATTGAAGGCAGCTCATATTATTAAGTTTAGTGAAAATATATTATTTTGTGTAAACAAAAAAAAAAAAACACCTTCATTACATTTTAATTTTTAGTATTAAAAACTGCATTAATTTATTTTTGCTTTTTATGAGATATTTTCCTTGAACGTCTAAACATAAGCTTGAAAAAAATAAAAAAAAAATAAAAAATAAGCGTTGAAAATAAAAAACATAAAAAAATTGAGAACAAAAAAAAAAATTTAAAAAGGGATAATTTTTATTTGATTTGAAAAAGTATGCAGTAGGATTTGCGTCGTATTCTATTTAACTTTTATTAAATAATTGTTTTTTAAATAAATAATTGTTTTAGCTCATTATTTTTTAATACATAAATTGTCAGTGATTTTAATTAAAGCATTAATTTAATTTATTGGTAAGAATAAATCGGGTCATTATGTAAAATAAATACACGAAATAAAATAAAATAAACGCAAATAATTGAAAAAAAATGTGATTATTTCTACTAGCGATTTATTTGGAGAAGTATGGAAGGGCAACGTTGTAATAAAAAAATAAAACAAAAACAAAAAACAGGATTTGCATTCCATCCATTCTATCTAATTATTAATAAATAATTGTTTTAGGCAATTTACAAAATTTTATTTCGAATTCTAAAAGAAAGAAAAAAACATTGATAAACAGAATTCATTAAAATTTTCTGAAAATTACTGAATTTAGGAGTTTGTACCAATAATACCGTGGGTTATTTTTAAAAATACGTCCGAATTTAAAACTAATACCAAGTTAAATACGAATCTTTACAAATAAAAATAAAATCTTTATTGCATATAGGATTACTTAAATTAATTAATATTTTTTATAATCTTCAAAAATACAGAAATTAAATTATAATAATATTTTAATTTCTCTATAAATTTAAAAATATAATGGAATTTTTTTTACATTTTAGGCTTCCATAGAAATTTTGCACGTGGTTTGTTTTCTTACTCATTCTTTCTTCTTCCCTTTTGACTTCCTTCTTGTATAGGGCTTTTGCATCAAAATACGATTCAGATGAATTCTAAAACGCAAATAGCTTTAATTGTTACCCCTTTTCTTTTTCTATTTCATTCCTAAAGCAATTCAAGTAGTGTTCTTTCTGTAAACTTGAAAAAAATTATTCATATTATTTATTTATTATTTATTATTTACTAGCCTAGGTGCCCGGCGTTGCCCGGCGTTGCCCGAGTGTTTGGAGGTGTGTGTTGAGCAAAAAAAAAAAAAAAAATAGCAGTAGGCAGGCAGGCAGGCTCGAACCCGTACCGTGAAGGAGGAAAAGAATACCAAAAAAAGTGACGTTTTTGCTGTTGGGTCCATCGCCACCCCGGAAGTGGCGAAGGTTTAAATTAAGGCTAGTCAATCGAAAAGAGGGGATGATTTTCGAAAATAGCGGCGAAAAAAAGCGACCTCTCTCTGTAGAAAAGTGCTCAGTTGAGGGTGAAGGAATGAATGTTTTTGGCAAATTTTTTGATATTTGTCGTCCGAAGGGTCGAGCTTCAAAACGATGCTGATCTTGTGAAAATCCGTCGCCTCTGTTGAAAGTTTTAGATATACATATAACATACATACATACATACAGACAGACAGACAGACATTTAAATAGACAGGTGAGATTTATATTATAGAAGATTATTTATGGTTACTTCGTATATGAAATTAAGTGTTAAGCAATTATTCATCAACGAGTAAATATGATAACTACATCTACCCTTAATTTATTAACTGTAGTTGCTATGTCTACATTTTCTTACTTATTCATATCGTTATTCACAGTTACTTTTATATTACACTAGTGGTGGTACACAGCATTACCCGGGTGTGTCAAGTAAAAAAACAAAACAACAGAGTAGAAAGAAGTCTTTTAAAAAAGTGGTAATAAACAGGAAGGCTCGAGCCCGTAACGCAAAGGAGGAAAAAAAACCTGACGTCTTAGCCGATGTCTCCATCATGCAACTGGAAGTCGCGAACGTCAAAATTAAGCGTAGTCAATCGAAAGGGGAACAATGACTTTCAAAAATGGTGACGCAAAAACCGGTCCCTCCTTGTAAAAAAACTGGCCAGTTGAGAGTGAAGGAATTAATATTTTTTGCCCGATTTTCCGATATTTGTCGTCCGAAAGATTGAGCTTGAAAACGATACCGGTTTGGTCAGGTTTTGACGCGTCTGTCGGAAGTTTTTGGCAAGACATACAAACACACATACACACATTTTGCCTTTTATATATTAGATTAAGTGCTAAACATTTATTCATGGATGGACAATGTATTGCAATTGTATGTCTCATACATGATAAGTGTACTTACTCTTAAATGAATTAACCGTTGCTCCTATATATATTTTCTCTTCACTATTAGTATTGTTACGTATGTTTTCTTTCTGTATATGCTTCTATCTATTTATCCACCAATACCCATTTTAGATTAATTGTGTTTAGTAAATAAGCCATATTTATCAGCAACTTTCAGAGCACAAATTAGTTAAATGGTAATATAATAAAAAAAATTGTTTCTTTATTATCACACGGAGCACAAAATGTGTCGGAAGTTTAAGTAATTAATTGAAAAGTAGCAGTGGGACAATTACATCGGACAGGGTGATGGACAGCCATTTTTAAAAATGGCGATCACTAAATATGATAAATGAAGTGTTGCTTGCGAATGGCGAAATTGATGGAAACACTAATGCTAATCGACTGCGAAAGCGTTAGTGATTTTGACAGCTCTTTGTGAAGTAAGTCTTCACTTCAGAAGCACGAAAAGAAGAATGATTAAATATTGGCTCAGCTCAGCCAATCAAATTTAAGAAAGAAAGCACAATATATTTCATTTAGCAATTTCATAAGAAGCAATATTACATTCTTATACAAAATTCGACAGTTTTTAGCCTTCGTCTGTTGCATATTGTTGCTATGCTTAAAACTATTTCTATTTATGGACGTCCTGTGTAAACGGATACCCAACCATATAACTGTACCGCCTTTGTTTAAACTGTAATGTACATTATTGTACCGCCTTTTTATCAACTGAAACAAACGTCATTGTACCACCCTTGTTCAAACTCAAACAAAATTGTACAACCTTTTAAAAGTTCGTTTTTGTATTGCCTTTTTGGTGATCGAGCAATCCTATTTAAAAAAAACAAAACATAAACAGAGTGGAGGGTGATAACGCGTGTATAAATATAAAACTGACTTAGTGTATTTTTTTATACTTGGGAGTCACCACTTATCAAGGTCCGGAAGCCACTTGAGGATAAGGGTTAATGAATGTAAGGTGGTAGTGCAGTAATCGTTCATGGTGTAGATTGGGTAGAATTTGATTATTTATGGGGAAGGCTTCACAAGAATTTGTTTGGATTGGATTTGAAGGCCAACATGTTGTATTCAACTGGGAAGCAAGACAGAGGAATAGTGTTCTACAGGCGAGCATCTCTGATCTCGCTCGTTGAACATTGTGTCATTTTCAGACATGACGGAAGGCTCCTATCGCTCTTAACATTTGTACACAACTGGCCAACTAGTAGATGGTTTGCAAAAATAAATAAATAAAATAAAAAAACGGTTTTCATCAAACAGAAATGGAATCATATCGTCTTTTCTAGATCGACAATTTTATGGTTTACTCTCTACTTAACTATATTGCTCCCATTAACAGTATTGAGCTTTTTCTATCTTGATAAGTTTTTTTTAAACATATACTCTTAGATAACCTAATTGCAGTATCTATCTATATATCTATAAAAGTGAAGTGTCTGTGTGTTTGTGTACATTTCCCTACGCAATAACTCTGTCAATTTTTAGTCTACAGACTCGAAATTTGATATACATGGTACTGAGATTTGGAAAAATCGATGTGATCGGTTTTCGGCCAGAAATTTGGCTGTTAAGGGGTCAAAGTTCAACGATTTGACCTTTGAGAACTCTACCAAACTCCTCCGCCAATTTTGAGTCTAAACACTTGAAATTTTAGATATAGATTCCTTGGACATGGATCTAACTTATTAACTTGATTTGAGCCTAAAACAATAAATATTAAGGGGTCATAATAGGGGTCAAATTAAAAAAAAATTGACCTCTGTGGTCTCTATCAAATTGCTCAGACAATTTCTGGTCTAAACATTTGAAATTTTACATAAAGGGTATTCAGAGATAGGGCAAGCTTTTTTGTTTGGGTCGAAAATTTGAGCTACCAATATATAAATGTATATATGTATGTATGTTTGCATGTTTGCTTAAGATAATATCCCGCTACTGGCAGCACACTTTCTACCCTTATATTCCTGTCTTTTCCTTCTTCATTTTTACAACCAATCTCCTCTCTTTTCACTAGCAACACTCTAGTCGTGCCTTGCCCCAGTCAAAATAATAATAATAATAATAATAATAATAATAATAATAATAATAATAATAATTAATACAAACAATTTATTTTGTTTTGGATCCTTTCCAATCTTTTAATTAATTTTCTCGCTTCGGGCAAGAACTGACTGATGTAGCTTCCATAGTAACTGTAGACCTTTAGTTTTGGAGAGGGTTTCTTACATTTCTGTTTGAAAATACTCTTCATTTTAGTGTTTTGATTTGGGTGAGATATTTTTTGGAGGAGCCGGTTTCAGAAAAGATTGGGTTGTAGAAATAGAGAGCCCTGTCTTCTGTCCTACAGTTTCTGATTTAATCCTCATCTGCCATTTTGAAGATATAGCAGCAGGCGAACTTGCTTTCTCAGGGGATTACAGCCAAATGACAGAACCGTTCAAGTGGACGATTCTAAAAAGGGAGGGCTGTGATTGGTTGTTTTTTCATCCAATCACAGGCACTTAGCAAACGACTCTATAATAATAATATTGATAGTTACGAGCATACTGAAAAAGTATATAGTGGTTATCCTCATTCGATCCCGAGATACATCAGGCCTTTCTTCTAGTTTATTGTAAAAGAAAATTTTAACGAATTATAGATTAAAACTTTATTTTTCTATTGTTGGTCCCGTTAAGGTTCAGACGATAAAAAACACTCGGTATTTAGTGGAAACAAAACATATTGAACAGAAAATTAAATACAACAAATAAAGGGTGTGGTTATACGTCAGTTCGACTGCCAAGTGCGCATAACTGATGCATAACTGTGTACTAACTCACAGAGACAAATTATCGCAGTCTTTATATTGGAAGAGGTTATTAATATCCGTAGGGTGGACACACCACAGCATTTTCTTTTTACAATTCTTATATTCCTGCTTTAGAGATGTTCTTCAATTTGTGTCAGGATGGATTAATTTTCGCTTTAAAACTCATAAAATTCTGCTGGTCATTAAAGAGACAAACGTTGAGGGAAGAAATATTTCACTACCCCGACCTTTCATAAAGGCTGTCATAGAAAAAAAAATAGGTTATACAATGAAGCGAAACGATAAAAAAACAAACAAACAATAAAAAAAAAACAATTCTTTAAATGACTGAATACTTCAAAGTAAAAACCATTTTCCAAAAGTAACTGTATATACTCACAGGGAGTTTCTCACAAAAGTGTCTATGGAAATGGATGACTGGAACTCATATACATATGCGACATTCTTTAGACATGTGGGGTCCCCAAAGTGGTAAAGCACGGAGGAATGATAAATGAGATGCTAAGAAATGGGATTCTGGCAAGACATATTTCGATAAGCGGAACTATGAAAAAAGAAATTGTTAAACTCTTCTGGAATTACTCATTTACAAGTAGGATTGGATCAAATACTGACTTTTAACAATACAAATACAAATACTTTCGTTTAGGTTACCAGAAATACAAGTACAAATACTTTTATTCCTAAGTCTAAAAATACAAATACAAATACTTTTGTTCCTAAGTCTAAAAATACAAATACAAATACTTTTACTCCTAAGTCTAAAAATACAAATACTTTTATTCCTAAGTCTAAAAATACAAATAAAAATACAGATACTTTTATTCCTCAATCTCAAAATACAAATAAAAATACAATAACTGATTTAAACAAAAACAAATATAAGTACTTTTTTTTTCAAAGTAATAAAGAAATCTGAAAATATGCAAAAAAGAAGAAAAAGAAAAGAAATATTTCCTTCCAAATTTGACATCTACATTACATTCTATATCGTGTCCTCATTGCATTTTATTATCATTAGAGCTCTGAAAGTTTCCTTCTCTCTCTCTCTCTCTCTCTCTCTCTCTCTCTCTCTCTCTCTCTCTCTAAAATATAAATACAAATACAAAATACTATTTTCCTGGATGCCATAATACAAATACAAATTACTTTTTGTTGTGATGTTAAAATACAAATACAATTACATGGCCTTTTGGTCAAGATCAAAGTGTAGTATCTGTTCTGCAGATGCTGCACTTAAGATAATTTGTACCAGTCAATGGAGGGGAAACCCTCTATACTGGGACAATTATTATTTTTGGTAACCAGAGTGCCCCCTTTTTGCCTACTTTTAGGGGAGCTGGTTTTTACCTCACATTAAAAACGGCCTTGTGCCTAATTTGCTCAGTGGGGGAGCAAATAAATACCATCTGTTCCGGCAGATACTGCACTTAAGATAATTTGTACCAGTCAATGGAGGGGAAACCCTCTATACTGGGACAATTATTATTTTTGGTAACCAGAGTGCCCCCTTTTTGCCTACTTTTAGGGGAGCTGGTTTTTACCTCACATTAAAAACGGCCTTGTGCCTAATTTGCTCAGTGGGGGAGCAAATAAATACCATCTGTTCCGGCAGATACTGCACTTAAGATAATTTGTACCAGTCAATGGAGGGGAAACCCTCTATACTGGGACAATTATTATTTTTGGTAACCAGAGTGCCCCCTTTTTGCCTACTTTTAGGGGAGCTGGTTTTTACCTCACATTAAAAACGGCCTTGTGCCTAATTTGCTCAGTGGGGGAGCAAATAAATACCATCTGTTCCGGCAGATACTGCACTTAAGATAATTTGTACCAGTCAATGGAGGGGAAACCCTCTATACTGGGACAATTATTATTTTTGGTAACCAGAGTGCCCCCTTTTTGCCTACTTTTAGGGGAGCTGGTTTTTACCTCACATTAAAAACGGCCTTGTGCCTAATTTGCCCAGTGGGGGAGCAAATAAATACCATCTGTTCCGGCAGATACTGCACTTAAGATAATTTGTACCAGTCAATGGAGGGGAAACCCTCTATACTGGGACAATTATTATTTTTGGTAACCAGAGTGCCCCCTTTTTGCCTACTTTTAGGGGAGCTGGTTTTTACCTCACATTAAAAACGGCCTTGTGCCTAATTTGCTCAGTGGGGGAGCAAATAAATACCATCTGTTCTGCAGATGCTGCACTTAAGATAATTTGTACCAGTCAATGGAGGGGAAACCCTCTATACTGGGACAATTATTATTTTTGGTAACCAGAGTGCCCCCTTTTTGCCTACTTTTAGGGGAGCTGGTTTTTACCTCACATTAAAAACGGCCTTGTGCCTAATTTGCTCAGTGGGGGAGCAAATAAATACCATCTGTTCCGGCAGATACTGCACTTAAGATAATTTGTACCAGTCAATGGAGGGGAAACCCTCTATGCTGGGACAATTATTATTTTTGGTAACCAGAGTGCCCCCTTTTTGCCTACTTTTAGGGGAGCTGGTTTTTACCTCACATTAAAAACGGCCTTGTGCCTAATTTGCTCAGTGGGGGAGCAAATAAATACCATCTGTTCCGGCAGATACTGCACTTAAGATAATTTGTACCAGTCAATGGAGGGGAAACCCTCTATACTGGGACAATTATTATTTTTGGTAACCAGAGTGCCCCCTTTTTGCCTACTTTTAGGGGAGCTGGTTTTTACCTCACATTAAAAACGGCCTTGTGCCTAATTTGCTCAGTGGGGGAGCAAATAAATACCATCTGTTCTGCAGATGCTGCACTTAAGATAATTTGTACCAGTCAATGGAGGGGAAACCCTCTATACTGGGACAATTATTATTTTTGGTAACCAGAGTGCCCCCTTTTTGCCTACTTTTAGGGGAGCTGGTTTTTACCTCATATTAAAAACGGCCTTGTGCCTAATTTGCTCAGTGGGGGAGCAAATAAATACCATCTGTTCCGGCAGATACTGCACTTAAGATAATTTGTACCAGTCAATGGAGGGGAAACCCTCTATACTGGGACAATTATTATTTTTGGTAACCAGAGTGCCCCCTTTTTGCCTACTTTTAGGGGAGCTGGTTTTTACCTCACATTAAAAACGGCCTTGTGCCTAATTTGCTCAGTGGGGGAGCAAATAAATACCATCTGTTCCGGCAGATACTGCACTTAAGATAATTTGTACCAGTCAATGGAGGGGAAACCCTCTATACTGGGACAATTATTATTTTTGGTAACCAGAGTGCCCCCTTTTTGCCTACTTTTAGGGGAGCTGGTTTTTACCTCACATTAAAAACGGCCTTGTGCCTAATTTGCTCAGTGGGGGAGCAAATAAATACCATCTGTTCCGGCAGATACTGCACTTAAGATAATTTGTACCAGTCAATGGAGGGGAAACCCTCTATACTGGGACAATTATTATTTTTGGTAACCAGAGTGCCCCCTTTTTGCCTACTTTAAGGGGAGCTGGTTTTTACCTCACATTAAAAACGGCCTTGTGCCAAATTTGCTCAGTGGGGGAGCAAATAAATACCATCTGTTCCGGCAGATACTGCACTTAAGATAATTTGTACCAGTCAATGGAGGGGAAACCCTCTATACTGGGACAATTATTATTTTTGGTAACCAGAGTGACCCCTTTTTGCCTACTTTTAGGGGAGCTGGTTTTTACCTCACATTAAAAACGGCCTTGTGCCTAATTTGCTCAGTGGGGGAGCAAATAAATACCATCTGTTCCGGCAGATACTGCACTTAAGATAATTTGTACCAGTCAATGGAGGGGAAACCCTCTATACTGGGACAATTATTATTTTTGGTAACCAGAGTGCCCCCTTTTTGCCTACTTTTAGGGGAGCTGGTTTTTACCTCACATTAAAAACGGCCTTGTGCCTAATTTGCTCAGTGGGGGAGCAAATAAATACCATCTGTTCCGGCAGATACTGCACTTAAGATAATTTGTACCAGTCAATGGAGGGGAAACCCTCTATACTGGGACAATTATTATTTTTGGTAACCAGAGTGCCCCCTTTTTGCCTACTTTTAGGGGAGCTGGTTTTTACCTCACATTAAAAACGGCCTTGTGCCTAATTTGCTCAGTGGGGGAGCAAATAAATACCATCTGTTCTGCAGATGCTGCACTTAAGATAATTTGTACCAGTCAATGGAGGGGAAACCCTCTATACTGGGACAATTATTATTTTTGGTAACCAGAGTGCCCCCTTTTTGCCTACTTTTAGGGGAGCTGGTTTTTACCTCACATTAAAAACGGCCTTGTGCCTAATTTGCTCAGTGGGGGAGCAAATAAATACCATCTGTTCCGGCAGATACTGCACTTAAGATAATTTGTACCAGTCAATGGAGGGGAAACCCTCTATACTGGGACAATTATTATTTTTGGTAACCAGAGTGCCCCCTTTTTGCCTACTTTTAGGGGAGCTGGTTTTTACCTCACATTAAAAACGGCCTTGTGCCTAATTTGCTCAGTGGGGGAGCAAATAAATACCATCTGTTCCGGCAGATACTGCACTTAAGATAATTTGTACCAGTCAATGGAGGGGAAACCCTCTATACTGGGACAATTATTATTTTTGGTAACCAGAGTGCCCCCTTTTTGCCTACTTTTAGGGGAGCTGGTTTTTACCTCACATTAAAAACGGCCTTGTGCCTAATTTGCTCAGTGGGGGAGCAAATAAATACCATCTGTTCCGGCAGATACTGCACTTAAGATAATTTGTACCAGTCAATGGAGGGGAAACCCTCTATACTGGGACAATTATTATTTTTGGTAACCAGAGTGCCCCCTATTTGCCTACTTTAAGGGGAGCTGGTTTTTACCTCACATTAAAAACGGCCTTGTGCCAAATTTGCTCAGTGGGGGAGCAAATAAATACCATCTGTTCCGGCAGATGCTGCACTTAAGATAATTTGTACCAGTCAATGGAGGGGAAACCCTCTATACTGGGACAATTATTATTTTTGGTAACCAGAGTGCCCCCTTTTTGCCTACTATTAGGGGAGATGGTTTTTATCATACATAAAAAACGGCCTTGTGCCTAATTTGCTCAGTGGGGGAGCAAATAAATACCATCTGTTCCGGCAGATACTGCAAGCTATGACTAGCAAAGACCAGATGTGGGGGCAACCCCACATGCCTGACCTTTAACCAGCTCCCATTTCCCACCTCTCGGGAGCTGGTCCCCCTTTTCCCCTTCCCCCTCCCTTCACTCCTCACATTAAAAATTGGCCTTGTGCCTAATTTGCTCGGTGGGGGAGCAAATAAATACCATCTGTTCCGGCAGATACTGCAAGCAAAGACCATATCTGTGGGCAACCTCACATATAAGACCTTGGTCAATGTAGGGGCAACCCTTCATACCAATTGTCATTATCCAACTCCCCTACTCCCCGGGGAGTTTGTCCCCATTTCCCCTTCACTCCTCACATTAAAAATCGGCCTTGTGCCTAATTTGCTCAGTGGGGGAGCAAATAAATACCATCTGTTCCGGCAGATGCTGCACTTAAGATAATTTGTACCAGTCAATGGAGGGGAAACCCTCTATACTGGGACAATTATTATTTTTGGTAACCAGAGTGCCCCCTTTTTGCCTACTTTTAGGGGAGCTGGTTTTTACCTCACATTAAAAACGGCCTTGTGCCTAATTTGCTCAGTGGGGGAGCAAATAAATACCATCTGTTCCGGCAGATGCTGCACTTAAGATAATTTGTACCAGTCAATGGAGGGGAAACCCTCTATACTGGGACAATTATTATTTTTGGTAACCAGAATGCCCCCTTTTTGCCTACTTTTAGGGGAGCTGGTTTTTACCTCACATTAAAAACGGCCTTGTGCCTAATTTGCTCAGTGGGGAAGCAAATAAATACCATCTGTTCCGGCAGATGCTGCACTTAAGATAATTTGTACCAGTCAATGGAGGGGAAACCCTCTATACTGGGACAATTATTATTTTTGGTAACCAGAGTGCCCCCTTTTTGCCTACTTTTGGGGGAGTTGGTTTTTGCCTCACATTAAAAACGGCCTTGTGCCTAATTTGCTCGGTGGGGGAGTAAATAAATACCATCAAAGTGTAGCATCTGTTCCGGCAGATACTGCACTTAAGATAATTTGTACCAGTCAATGGAGGGGAAACCCTCTATACTGGGACAATTATTATTTTTGGTAACCAGAGTGCCCCCTTTTTGCCTACTTTTAGGGGAGCTGGTTTTTACCTCACATTAAAAACGGCCTTGTGCCTAATTTGCTCAGTGGGGGAGCAAATAAATACCATCTGTTCCGGCAGATACTGCACTTAAGATAATTTGTACCAGTCAATGGAGGGGAAACCCTCTATACTGGGACAATTATTATTTTTGGTAACCAGAGTGCCCCCTTTTTGCCTACTTTTAGGGGAGCTGGTTTTTACCTCACATTAAAAACGGCCTTGTGCCTAATTTGCTCAGTGGGGGAGCAAATAAATACCATCTGTTCCGGCAGATACTGCACTTAAGATAATTTGTACCAGTCAATGGAGGGGAAACCCTCTATACTGGGACAATTATTATTTTTGGTAACCAGAGTGCCCCCTTTTTGCCTACTTTTAGGGGAGCTGGTTTTTACCTCACATTAAAAACGGCCTTGTGCCTAATTTGCTCAGTGGGGGAGCAAATAAATACCATCTGTTCCGGCAGATACTGCACTTAAGATAATTTGTACCAGTCAATGGAGGGGAAACCCTCTATACTGGGACAATTATTATTTTTGGTAACCAGAGTGCCCCCTTTTTGCCTACTTTTAGGGGAGCTGGTTTTTACCTCACATTAAAAACGGCCTTGTGCCTAATTTGCTCAGTGGGGGAGCAAATAAATACCATCTGTTCTGCAGATGCTGCACTTAAGATAATTTGTACCAGTCAATGGAGGGGAAACCCTCTATACTGGGACAATTATTATTTTTGGTAACCAGAGTGCCCCCTTTTTGCCTACTTTTAGGGGAGCTGGTTTTTACCTCACATTAAAAACGGCCTTGTGCCTAATTTGCTCAGTGGGGGAGCAAATAAATACCATCTGTTCCGGCAGATACTGCACTTAAGATAATTTGTACCAGTCAATGGAGGGGAAACCCTCTATACTGGGACAATTATTATTTTTGGTAACCAGAGTGCCCCCTTTTTGCCTACTTTTAGGGGAGCTGGTTTTTACCTCACATTAAAAACGGCCTTGTGCCTAATTTGCTCAGTGGGGGAGCAAATAAATACCATCTGTTCCGGCAGATACTGCACTTAAGATAATTTGTACCAGTCAATGGAGGGGAAACCCTCTATACTGGGACAATTATTATTTTTGGTAACCAGAGTGCCCCCTTTTTGCCTACTTTTAGGGGAGCTGGTTTTTACCTCACATTAAAAACGGCCTTGTGCCTAATTTGCTCAGTGGGGGAGCAAATAAATACCATCTGTTCCGGCAGATACTGCACTTAAGATAATTTGTACCAGTCAATGGAGGGGAAACCCTCTATACTGGGACAATTATTATTTTTGGTAACCAGAGTGCCCCCTATTTGCCTACTTTAAGGGGAGCTGGTTTTTACCTCACATTAAAAACGGCCTTGTGCCAAATTTGCTCAGTGGGGGAGCAAATAAATACCATCTGTTCCGGCAGATGCTGCACTTAAGATAATTTGTACCAGTCAATGGAGGGGAAACCCTCTATACTGGGACAATTATTATTTTTGGTAACCAGAGTGCCCCCTTTTTGCCTACTATTAGGGGAGATGGTTTTTATCATACATAAAAAACGGCCTTGTGCCTAATTTGCTCAGTGGGGGAGCAAATAAATACCATCTGTTCCGGCAGATACTGCAAGCTATGACTAGCAAAGACCAGATGTGGGGGCAACCCCACATGCCTGACCTTTAACCAGCTCCCATTTCCCACCTCTCGGGAGCTGGTCCCCCTTTTCCCCTTCCCCCTCCCTGCACTCCTCACATTAAAAATTGGCCTTGTGCCTAATTTGCTCGGTGGGGGAGCAAATAAATACCATCTGTTCCGGCAGATACTGCAAGCAAAGACCATATCTGTGGGCAACCTCACATATAAGACCTTGGTCAATGTAGGGGCAACCCTTCATACCAATTGTCATTATCCAACTCCCCTACTCCCCGGGGAGTTTGTCCCCATTTCCCCTTCACTCCTCACATTAAAAATCGGCCTTGTGCCTAATTTGCTCAGTGGGGGAGCAAATAAATACCATCTGTTCCGGCAGATGCTGCACTTAAGATAATTTGTACCAGTCAATGGAGGGGAAACCCTCTATACTGGGACAATTATTATTTTTGGTAACCAGAGTGCCCCCTTTTTGCCTACTTTTAGGGGAGCTGGTTTTTACCTCACATTAAAAACGGCCTTGTGCCTAATTTGCTCAGTGGGGGAGCAAATAAATACCATCTGTTCCGGCAGATGCTGCACTTAAGATAATTTGTACCAGTCAATGGAGGGGAAACCCTCTATACTGGGACAATTATTATTTTTGGTAACCAGAATGCCCCCTTTTTGCCTACTTTTAGGGGAGCTGGTTTTTACCTCACATTAAAAACGGCCTTGTGCCTAATTTGCTCAGTGGGGAAGCAAATAAATACCATCTGTTCCGGCAGATGCTGCACTTAAGATAATTTGTACCAGTCAATGGAGGGGAAACCCTCTATACTGGGACAATTATTATTTTTGGTAACCAGAGTGCCCCCTTTTTGCCTACTTTTGGGGGAGTTGGTTTTTGCCTCACATTAAAAACGGCCTTGTGCCTAATTTGCTCGGTGGGGGAGTAAATAAATACCATCAAAGTGTAGCATCTGTTCCGGCAGATACTGCACTTAAGATAATTTGTACCAGTCAATGGAGGGGAAACCCTCTATACTGGGACAATTATTATTTTTGGTAACCAGAGTGACCCCTTTTTGCCTACTTTTAGGGGAGCTGGTTTTTACCTCACATTAAAAACGGCCTTGTGCCTAATTTGCTCAGTGGGGGAGCAAATAAATACCATCTGTTCCGGCAGATACTGCACTTAAGATAATTTGTACCAGTCAATGGAGGGGAAACCCTCTATACTGGGACAATTATTATTTTTGGTAACCAGAGTGCCCCCTTTTTGCCTACTTTTAGGGGAGCTGGTTTTTACCTCACATTAAAAACGGCCTTGTGCCTAATTTGCTCAGTGGGGGAGCAAATAAATACCATCTGTTCCGGCAGATACTGCACTTAAGATAATTTGTACCAGTCAATGGAGGGGAAACCCTCTATACTGGGACAATTATTATTTTTGGTAACCAGAGTGCCCCCTTTTTGCCTACTTTTAGGGGAGCTGGTTTTTACCTCACATTAAAAACGGCCTTGTGCCTAATTTGCTCAGTGGGGGAGCAAATAAATACCATCTGTTCTGCAGATGCTGCACTTAAGATAATTTGTACCAGTCAATGGAGGGGAAACCCTCTATACTGGGACAATTATTATTTTTGGTAACCAGAGTGCCCCCTTTTTGCCTACTTTTAGGGGAGCTGGTTTTTACCTCACATTAAAAACGGCCTTGTGCCTAATTTGCTCAGTGGGGGAGCAAATAAATACCATCTGTTCCGGCAGATACTGCACTTAAGATAATTTGTACCAGTCAATGGAGGGGAAACCCTCTATACTGGGACAATTATTATTTTTGGTAACCAGAGTGCCCCCTTTTTGCCTACTTTTAGGGGAGCTGGTTTTTACCTCACATTAAAAACGGCCTTGTGCCTAATTTGCTCAGTGGGGGAGCAAATAAATACCATCTGTTCCGGCAGATACTGCACTTAAGATAATTTGTACCAGTCAATGGAGGGGAAACCCTCTATACTGGGACAATTATTATTTTTGGTAACCAGAGTGCCCCCTTTTTGCCTACTTTTAGGGGAGCTGGTTTTTACCTCACATTAAAAACGGCCTTGTGCCTAATTTGCTCAGTGGGGGAGCAAATAAATACCATCTGTTCCGGCAGATACTGCACTTAAGATAATTTGTACCAGTCAATGGAGGGGAAACCCTCTATACTGGGACAATTATTATTTTTGGTAACCAGAGTGCCCCCTATTTGCCTACTTTAAGGGGAGCTGGTTTTTACCTCACATTAAAAACGGCCTTGTGCCAAATTTGCTCAGTGGGGGAGCAAATAAATACCATCTGTTCCGGCAGATGCTGCACTTAAGATAATTTGTACCAGTCAATGGAGGGGAAACCCTCTATACTGGGACAATTATTATTTTTGGTAACCAGAGTGCCCCCTTTTTGCCTACTATTAGGGGAGATGGTTTTTATCATACATAAAAAACGGCCTTGTGCCTAATTTGCTCAGTGGGGGAGCAAATAAATACCATCTGTTCCGGCAGATACTGCAAGCTATGACTAGCAAAGACCAGATGTGGGGGCAACCCCACATGCCTGACCTTTAACCAGCTCCCATTTCCCACCTCTCGGGAGCTGGTCCCCCTTTTCCCCTTCCCCCTCCCTTCACTCCTCACATTAAAAATTGGCCTTGTGCCTAATTTGCTCGGTGGGGGAGCAAATAAATACCATCTGTTCCGGCAGATACTGCAAGCAAAGACCATATCTGTGGGCAACCTCACATATAAGACCTTGGTCAATGTAGGGGCAACCCTTCATACCAATTGTCATTATCCAACTCCCCTACTCCCCGGGGAGTTTGTCCCCATTTCCCCTTCACTCCTCACATTAAAAATCGGCCTTGTGCCTAATTTGCTCAGTGGGGGAGCAAATAAATACCATCTGTTCCGGCAGATGCTGCACTTAAGATAATTTGTACCAGTCAATGGAGGGGAAACCCTCTATACTGGGACAATTATTATTTTTGGTAACCAGAGTGCCCCCTTTTTGCCTACTTTTAGGGGAGCTGGTTTTTACCTCACATTAAAAACGGCCTTGTGCCTAATTTGCTCAGTGGGGGAGCAAATAAATACCATCTGTTCCGGCAGATGCTGCACTTAAGATAATTTGTACCAGTCAATGGAGGGGAAACCCTCTATACTGGGACAATTATTATTTTTGGTAACCAGAATGCCCCCTTTTTGCCTACTTTTAGGGGAGCTGGTTTTTACCTCACATTAAAAACGGCCTTGTGCCTAATTTGCTCAGTGGGGAAGCAAATAAATACCATCTGTTCCGGCAGATGCTGCACTTAAGATAATTTGTACCAGTCAATGGAGGGGAAACCCTCTATACTGGGACAATTATTATTTTTGGTAACCAGAGTGCCCCCTTTTTGCCTACTTTTGGGGGAGTTGGTTTTTGCCTCACATTAAAAACGGCCTTGTGCCTAATTTGCTCGGTGGGGGAGTAAATAAATACCATCAAAGTGTAGCATCTGTTCCGGCAGATACTGCACTTAAGATAATTTGTACCAGTCAATGGAGGGGAAACCCTCTATACTGGGACAATTATTATTTTTGGTAACCAGAGTGCCCCCTTTTTGCCTACTTTTAGGGGAGCTGGTTTTTACCTCACATTAAAAACGGCCTTGTGCCTAATTTGCTCAGTGGGGGAGCAAATAAATACCATCTGTTCCGGCAGATACTGCACTTAAGATAATTTGTACCAGTCAATGGAGGGGAAACCCTCTATACTGGGACAATTATTATTTTTGGTAACCAGAGTGCCCCCTTTTTGCCTACTTTTAGGGGAGCTGGTTTTTACCTCACATTAAAAACGGCCTTGTGCCTAATTTGCTCAGTGGGGGAGCAAATAAATACCATCTGTTCCGGCAGATACTGCACTTAAGATAATTTGTACCAGTCAATGGAGGGGAAACCCTCTATACTGGGACAATTATTATTTTTGGTAACCAGAGTGCCCCCTTTTTGCCTACTTTTAGGGGAGCTGGTTTTTACCTCACATTAAAAACGGCCTTGTGCCTAATTTGCTCAGTGGGGGAGCAAATAAATACCATCTGTTCTGCAGATGCTGCACTTAAGATAATTTGTACCAGTCAATGGAGGGGAAACCCTCTATACTGGGACAATTATTATTTTTGGTAACCAGAGTGCCCCCTTTTTGCCTACTTTTAGGGGAGCTGGTTTTTACCTCACATTAAAAACGGCCTTGTGCCTAATTTGCTCAGTGGGGGAGCAAATAAATACCATCTGTTCCGGCAGATACTGCACTTAAGATAATTTGTACCAGTCAATGGAGGGGAAACCCTCTATACTGGGACAATTATTATTTTTGGTAACCAGAGTGCCCCCTTTTTGCCTACTTTTAGGGGAGCTGGTTTTTACCTCACATTAAAAACGGCCTTGTGCCTAATTTGCTCAGTGGGGGAGCAAATAAATACCATCTGTTCCGGCAGATACTGCACTTAAGATAATTTGTACCAGTCAATGGAGGGGAAACCCTCTATACTGGGACAATTATTATTTTTGGTAACCAGAGTGCCCCCTTTTTGCCTACTTTTAGGGGAGCTGGTTTTTACCTCACATTAAAAACGGCCTTGTGCCTAATTTGCTCAGTGGGGGAGCAAATAAATACCATCTGTTCCGGCAGATACTGCACTTAAGATAATTTGTACCAGTCAATGGAGGGGAAACCCTCTATACTGGGACAATTATTATTTTTGGTAACCAGAGTGCCCCCTTTTTGCCTACTTTAAGGGGAGCTGGTTTTTACCTCACATTAAAAACGGCCTTGTGCCTAATTTGCTCAGTGGGGGAGCAAATAAATACCATCTGTTCCGGCAGATGCTGCACTTAAGATAATTTGTACCAGTCAATGGAGGGGAAACCCTCTATACTGGGACAATTATTATTTTTGGTAACCAGAGTGCCCCTTTTTGCCTACTATTAGGGGAGATGGTTTTTATCACACATAAAAAACGGCCTTGTGCCTAATTTGCTCAGTGGGGGAGCAAATAAATACCATCTGTTCCGGCAGATACTGCAAGCTATGACTAGCAAAGACCAGATGTGGGGGCAACCCCACATGCCTGACCTTTAACCAGCTCCCATTTCCCACCTCTCGGGAGCTGGTCCCCCTTTTTCCCTTCCCCCTCCCTTCACTCCTCACATTAAAAATTGGCCTTGTGCCTAATTTGCTCGGTGGGGGAGCAAATAAATACCATCTGTTCCGGCAGATACTGCAAGCAAAGACCATATCTGTGGGCAACCTCACATATAAGACCTTGGTCAATGTAGGGGCAACCCTTCATACCAATTGTCATTATCCAACTCCCCTACTCCCCGGGGAGTTTGTCCCCATTTCCCCTTCACTCCTCACATTAAAAATCGGCCTTGTGCCTAATTTGCTCAGTGGGGGAGCAAATAAATACCATCTGTTCCGGCAGATGCTGCACTTAAGATAATTTGTACCAGTCAATGGAGGGGAAACCCTCTATACTGGGACAATTATTATTTTTGGTAACCAGAGTGCCCCCTTTTTGCCTACTTTTAGGGGAGCTGGTTTTTACCTCACATTAAAAACGGCCTTGTGCCTAATTTGCTCAGTGGGGGAGCAAATAAATACCATCTGTTCCGGCAGATGCTGCACTTAAGATAATTTGTACCAGTCAATGGAGGGGAAACCCTCTATACTGGGACAATTATTATTTTTGGTAACCAGAATGCCCCCTTTTTGCCTACTTTTAGGGGAGCTGGTTTTTACCTCACATTAAAAACGGCCTTGTGCCTAATTTGCTCAGTGGGGAAGCAAATAAATACCATCTGTTCCGGCAGATGCTGCACTTAAGATAATTTGTACCAGTCAATGGAGGGGAAACCCTCTATACTGGGACAATTATTATTTTTGGTAACCAGAGTGCCCCCTTTTTGCCTACTTTTGGGGGAGCTGGTTTTTGCCTCACATTAAAAACGGCCTTGTGCCTAATTTGCTCGGTGGGGGAGTAAATAAATACCATCAAAGTGTAGCATCTGTTCCGGCAGATACTGCACTTAAGATAATTTGTACCAGTCAATGGAGGGGAAACCCTCTATACTGGGACAATTATTATTTTTGGTTACCAGAGTGCCCCCTTTTTGCCTACTTTAAGGGGAGCTGGTTTTTACCTCACATTAAAAACGGCCTTGTGCCTAATTTGCTCAGTGGGGAAGCAAATAAATACCATCTGTTCCGGCAGATGCTGCACTTAAGATAATTTGTACCAGTCAATGGAGGGGAAACCCTCTATACTGGGACAATTATTATTTTTGGTAACCAGAGTGCCCCCTTTTAGGGGAGCTGGTTTTTACCTCACATTAAAAACGGCCTTGTGCCTAATTTGCTCAGTGGGGGAGCAAATAAATACCATCTGTTCCGGCAGATACTGCAAGCTATGACTAGCTATGACTAGCTATGACTAGCAAAGACCAGATGTGGGGGCAACCCCACATGCCTGACCATTAACCAGCTCCCATTTCCCACCTCTCGGGAGCTGGTCCCCTTTTTCCATTCCCCCTCCCTTCACTCCTCACATGAAAAATCGGCCTTGTGCCTAATTTGCTCGGTGGGGGAGCAAATAAATACCATCTGTTCCGGCAGATACTGCACTTAAGATAATTTGTACCAGTCAATGGAGGGGAAACCCTCTATACTGGGACAATTATTATTTTTGGTAACCAGAGTGCCCCCTTTTTGCCTACTTTAAGGGGAGCTGGTTTTTACCTCACATTAAAAACGGCCTTGTGCCTAATTTGCTCAGTGGGGGAGCAAATAAATACCATCTGTTCCGGCAGATACTGCACTTAAGATAATTTGTACCAGTCAATGGAGGGGAAACCCTCTATACTGGGACAATTATTATTTTTGGTAACCAGAGTGCCCCCTTTTTGCCTACTTTTGGGGGAGCTGGTTTTTGCCTCACATTAAAAACGGCCTTGTGCCTAATTTGCTCGGTGGGGGAGCAAATAAATACCATCAAAGTGTAGCATCTGTTCCGGCAGATACTGCACTTAAGATAATTTGTACCAGTCAATGGAGGGGAAACCCTCTATACTGGGACAATTATTATTTTTGGTAACCAGAGTGCCCCCTTTTTGCCTACTTTTAGGGGAGCTGGTTTTTACCTCACATTAAAAACGGCCTTGTGCCTAATTTGCTCAGTGGGGAAGCAAATAAATACCATCTGTTCCGGCAGATGCTGCACTTAAGATAATTTGTACCAGTCAATGGAGGGGAAACCCTCTATACTGGGACAATTAATATTTTTGGTAACCAGAGTGCCCCCTTTTAGGGGAGCTGGTTTTTACCTCACATTAAAAACGGCCTTGTGCCTAATTTGCTCAGTGGGGGAGCAAATAAATACCATCTGTTCCGGCAGATACTGCAAGCTATGACTAGCTATGACTAGCTATGACTAGCAAAGACCAGATGTGGGGGCAACCCCACATGCCTGACCATTAACCAGCTCCCATTTCCCACCTCTCGGGAGCTGGTCCCCTTTTTCCATTCCCCCTCCCTTCACTCCTCACATTAAAAATCGGCCTTGTGCCTAATTTGCTCGGTGGGGGAGCAAATAAATACCATCTGTTCCGGCAGATACTGCACTTAAGATAATTTGTACCAGTCAATGGAGGGGAAACCCTCTATACTGGGACAATTATTATTTTTGGTAACCAGAGTGCCCCCTTTTTGCCTACTTTAAGGGGAGCTGGTTTTTACCTCACATTAAAAACGGCCTTGTGCCTAATTTGCTCAGTGGGGAAGCAAATAAATACCATCTGTTCCGGCAGATGCTGCACTTAAGATAATTTGTACCAGTCAATGGAGGGGAAACCCTCTATACTGGGACAATTATTATTTTTGGTAACCAGAGTGCCCCCTTTTTGCCTACTTTTAGGGGAGCTGGTTTTTACCTCACATTAAAAACGGCCTTGTGCCTAATTTGCTCAGTGGGGGAGCAAATAAATACCATCTGTTCCGGCAGATACTGCAAGCTATGACTAGCTATGACTAGCTATGACTAGCAAAGACCAGATGTGGGGGCAACCCCACATGCCTGACCATTAACCAGCTCCCATTTCCCACCTCTCGGGAGCTGGTCCCCTTTTTCCATTCCCCCTCCCTTCACTCCTCACATTAAAAATCGGCCTTGTGCCTAATTTGCTCGGTGGGGGAGCAAATAAATACCATCTGTTCCGGCAGATACTGCACTTAAGATAATTTGTACCAGTCAATGGAGGGGAAACCCTCTATACTGGGACAATTATTATTTTTGGTAACCAGAGTGCCCCCTTTTTGCCTACTTTAAGGGGAGCTGGTTTTTACCTCACATTAAAAACGGCCTTGTGCCTAATTTGCTCAGTGGGGAAGCAAATAAATACCATCTGTTCCGGCAGATGCTGCACTTAAGATAATTTGTACCAGTCAATGGAGGGGAAACCCTCTATACTGGGACAATTATTATTTTTGGTAACCAGAGTGCCCCCTTTTTGCCTACTTTTAGGGGAGCTGGTTTTTACCTCACATTAAAAACGGCCTTGTGCCTAATTTGCTCAGTGGGGGAGCAAATAAATACCATCTGTTCCGGCAGATACTGCAAGCTATGACTAGCAAAGACCAGATGTGGGGGCAACCCCACATGCCTGACCTTTAACCAGCTCCCATTTCCCACCTCTCGGGAGCTGGTCCCCTTTTCCCTTCCCCCTCCCTTCACTCCTCACATTAAAAATTGGCCTTGTGCCTAATTTGCTCGGTGGGGGAGCAAATAAATACCATCTGTTCCAGCAGATACTGCAAGCAAAGACCAGATGTGGGGGCAACCCCACATAGCTGACCTTTAACCAGCTCCCATTTCCCACCTCTCGGGAGCTGGTCCCCTTTTTCCCTTCCCCCTCCCTTCACTCCTCACATTAAAAATCGGCCTTGTGCCTAATTTGCTCGGTGGGGGAGCAAATAAATACCATCTGTTTTTCAGATGCTGCACTTCCATTTCTTGTTCTCTTTCGGTGGAGGAGAAATCCTTCACGACTGAGACAATTTTTATTTTTGTACCTTTTCTCCACGTTAAAAAACGACCCTGGTGTCTAACTCTGTCCCGTGGGGAGGCATAGTAAATAGGTACATTAAAATTGTATTTAAATACAATTGAAATACAAATACAATTGTATTTGATCCAACCCTAATTGCAAGTACAACTGAAATGCAATTTGTGCTTGTATGGTGTTTTATATATATATATATTCGAGCAAACAATTAATAAAACATGTTAAAAAACACTTTGAAATGAGTTAAAAACATATTTAATCTGAAAAGGAAACACTTAATAAGTGGATAGTCCTTAATCCGCAGAGTTTCGAAGAAATACTTTCCTTCTCATCAGAGGGTAGGAATTAGTAAAATGCGGGATCGGATTTTGCATGCAAAAGTATTTGATGAAACAACAAGTAAGTCAAAGATCTTACTTGATAACAAAAAAGTGAAGCAGAGGGAATATGGTGAAGAAAAAGGTGATTACACGTGAATGGATAGTCTGGTGGAAGATAAATAATCCAGTGACGGTAAAATCCAAATATATAACTTCAAGAAAATTAATTGAATTTCCATTTGCACAAGTAAAATCCAAGGAAATCCCGTAATATATTTTTTTATATATATATATATATATATATATATATATATATATATATATATATATTTCTGTCGAAATATATTTTCTTTAATATATAGCAATCCTTACTTAAGAAGTTCAACGTAATTACAGAGCAATATAGTGAATAAATGACAAAAGACCATATTCCAAAGTTCATGATGTTGACCATCTTATAATTTATTCCTTTAATTCAGTTGACATTTATAATTCTTGACAGTATCTGTTTCGTTGTGCAAAATAAATCACTTAATTATTATATCAATTATATATGATTGATATAATAATTAAGTGATTGATTTTGCGCTGCAAAACAGATACTGTCAAGAATTATAAATATCAACTGAATTAAAGGAATAAATTATAAGATGGTCAACATCATGAACTTTGGAAGATAGTTTTTTGCCATTTATTCACTATTATTTTTAAAATATAATTATCAACTGACACATGTTTCATCGTCTACGACTCAGTTCAGAGTGGCTGAATCTAGCAAGATTCGAAATTGGGACCTCACAGTAATGAGCCCACACTCCTTACCGCTGACCCATCTCGCATGACTATCTGGATTTATTGCGATTTACTTAGATGTTTGTTTTGGTTTTAGCGATATGTTTTGAATGAATTCAATTATTTACGAAAGTGCATTTTTACCTAAATGCGAGTTAGGAATAATTTTCCATTTAACCAACTTGGAACCGCCATATGGGGAGTGGTATATATATTATTTTTAAAATATAATTATCCACTGACACGTGTTTCGTCGTCCAAGACTCATCAGAGTGGCTTAATCTAGCAAGATTCATAATCGGGACCCCACAGTAATGAGCCTAAACCCCTTACCGCTAACCCATCTTGCACGACTATCAAGTTAGTTGTGTACCACCGTCAAGGCTTCTAACCATTACGCTAATCGGTTATTGCTACTATTGCTAATATTATTATTATTATTATTATTATTATTATTATTATTATTATTATTAACTTGATATATTAAATATTTTTTACGTGCCAAAAAAGTTATCCATGAACATATGTTTCT
The DNA here is from genome assembly GCF_053919585.1 of Euprymna scolopes. NCBI lineage: Eukaryota > Metazoa > Mollusca > Cephalopoda > Sepiida > Sepiolidae > Euprymna > Euprymna scolopes. Next base: position 4,757,050 of record NC_136512.1, on the reverse strand, counting down.
GGGTATCACCCGTCGTCAGTATGTAACTAAACTCTTAACAAGGATCGAACTCATAACTGCCCGATCGGCAGCATGATGTTTTTCTACCGAGCTATGATGCTCAAATTTTGTACACGATTTTATCGCTTTTAAATGTAAGATCTATTGGGTTTATATATATATATATATATATATATATATATATATATTAGGGATGTACCGATTATAAAATTGGCCGATCACCGATTGATAACCGGCCGACTACTGATTAATCGGCCGATGTCGATTTATCAGCAAATTTAGTTGTCATAAATGATACTAGCATAAATTATATTGGAAAGGAAAACAAGTTTTGCCAATGAAAATTTATTGAAGATACATGCAATGTCTTTACCATATTATCAAATAACAGGCATGACTTTCACAACTGCCTTGAATTTGAGGCAAATAGATGTAAGCATATTCCACTTTTCATGTTGAGGAATTGTACAGTAAATTGCGATGTGCGAATCAAAAATAAAGCATTCTTCATCAGTCATATTCTTGTTCCTCATTTTCGGACTCTTGCTACTATTACATATTTTTATTTTTCTGATTTAGATAATGTGTATTTTAGTGAGATAAATTACTAAGTAGATATCAGATATATGTAATTTAAATATGGAAAAATTAAAAAATATTGACAACCTTCAACCATTATGACAATCAGTTTCTGCTGGAAGTATTTTCCTGTTAATCCCAAGAATAAGAAAACAGCTGCTTGCAAGTTTTATTATTCTATTACATCAAAGAATGGCAAATCAGTAAAACCTTTTACAATGATGAAATATGTTAAACCATCTTAGAAAGGCTCGTTCAAAAGAAGCAAAAGTTGCAGATAAGAAAAGGAAGCACAATGAATATTCAGGGACAGACATGTAGAAAATGTGTAAGGAAAGTCCTTTAAAAAATTACTGCGCCCTCTGTAGATGTATAAGGAAATCCTTTAAAAGTACTGCGCCCTCTGTAGATGTATAATGTTGCAGCAACGTAAAGCAATTCAATAACCAGTAAACACCGGTTCTGCACGGAATCCAACTAGCAAGGTGCCTAGACGGACGCGAACGGTTACTCAGACCGGACCCGACAACGGTAAGATATCCTCACACGGCACGAGAAGCAACAGCAACACGATTCCCAACCAAGTCAATCATCGCTCTCCCAACGTCTTTCAATCACCCGCTTTTATGGCCGTTGTAGGCCGGCTAAATTTGCATATTGCGAGAATTCATGTGACTTTGCGAGATATCATCCTTTACAAAAGACGGCGGCCGCCATCTTGATCTTTCTTTATCTATTTTCGGTCGGCGACGCCGAACCGGTCCCGAGGTAAGTCTTTCCTTTTCGTCCGTCTTTCTTACGCACCCACACAACACACAAACACGCGGGCGCTTGTCTCCTGGATGCACAGGAAAAAATGGCAGCAACTACGAACCTCCAGCGAAACAGCAAACTACTATAGAATCTAAATCGGTCCAAAAGGAATTGTGGGATATTAGTAATCACAGGTCTGAGAAGAGAAATCATTGCTGCTGATATTCAACCATATTTTGTAACATCTGACATTGGATTTATTAGGCTTATTCCAAAACTTTGTTCACATTTAAGCATTCCACCAAAAAAGTATTTCACTATAAAATAATTTTCGATATATTTATAAAAGTAAAACAAATATTCAACTGTCTTTTGCTGAAATTAGCAATATTTCATGAACTACAGACATTTGGAGAGCTATAACCGATAATGTTCCCTTTCCGAGTTTGACAGCTCATTGGCTTTCAAATAACTTTGAACAGTGCAGAGCTGTTCTTAGAGTTGTTCCATTCCCTGGTGCACACACAGGTGCAAGAATAAGTGAGGAATTGCACAATGTTCTGAATGAGTATAAGATTTTCAATAAAGTTTTCTTAGTCTTGCGGGATTCAGGAACAAATATGGTTGCTTGTGTCAGGGAATGTGATTTCGAATAACTATCATTCATTGTAACTCAAGCTGTGAAGACAACCATTACATCTAATAGAAATACAGTTTCTCACTTTAATCGCTTTCTCTTAACAATTAATAAATTAATTCAAATACAGCAGGAACAGCTTAATTTGAAAAAATCAAACTTATTCAAGATGTGACCACATGGTGGGATGAAACGCATTATATGCTGAAAATAAATTAAGAGCAACGAAAAGCTCTTGTAAAGTTGATTTCTACTTAAACAATTTACCAATGGGGACTTGTTTGAAAAAAATATTCAGTTCCTAAGTTCATTTAAAGAAACCACCAAGGAAGCAAGCCGCAGAACTTCAACCATATCAATGACACCTACAAATTTAACCGTGAGGTTATTTCTGTCAAAAGCTGTCCAATCTAATTCTGTCCAATCTAATTGTAGCATTTCTGACTTTAGTGGACTCCTTCTTACCATTGCTGAACAATTCAGGTTATCAATGGAAACAAGATTTTTATCTATATATATAAAAGCGAAAATGTGTGTGTATGCATGTATGTTCGCTTTTTGTGTATGTCCGTGAAAGGCTTTTTTCCGAGAAGTGATCGGTCGGCTCAATCTTTCTTAAAACTTTTTATATCACGTCTAAATGATAATATCTAAGAGTTACGAACAGGGGTTGTGTGTGTATTTAATTTACCCGACTTTTACCAGCTCGCTGCTTTGAAAAGCGAATGATCTGGCTTGCAGCGCAAAACTAGGTCAGAAACCACGCCACTTCCTCGCACCTGTTTATTTGGCTTCATAAACATTCACTTAATGTCCTTATCGGTTCCTTTCCCTTGTGGCCGAGACGGCTAGGTGCCTGTTTTTTTTCCTCCCTTTCGTTTCCACCTTCGCATCAAGGCTTTGGGGTTCAATCTTACCTTCTTACTAAACCGTTTTTCTTTTACACCTCCAAACACCCGGGCAACGCCAGGAATCCCCCGCTAGTACTATCTAAATGATAAAATCTTATGTATGTCTACTTTCGTAGACTCACTATGCAAATATTAATTTTAAAAGATTGGCATAGAAAACATATTTAGACTTGGACTCTACATCTACCTTCCACTGATGATAATAATGCAGAATCAACAGTATACACTAACCTGCTGGTGAAGAAGAACGAACATATTTAAGTTAGAACATTGCAACTTTGAAACCAACTAGTAAAAAAGTGACCAGTAAAAACGTCACAAAAGGCAGTAGGAAGTAAGAGTGCAATTATTTCTAATTCAATTTCGTCCTTCATCTTTGAGGTGTGAAATATGAGCATCACTTATAATAGCAAAACTGCACCGATGGACAAATTTTAAAGTATCATCAAATAAAACCGGATTAAAAGACACTAAATATGAACATTCAATATAATTCTATACATAATGATTATTATGCTTATTTTTTTAAAACAATTCCAGCTGCAATTTAATTATAAAATGTTGATATGTTCAATTTTGGTGGCGGAAACAAAATACCAAATGTCATAAACATAATTTCAAAATCATACATCACAAAAACTATTAAAGATACAGATTTGCAATGTTGCATGTCTAATCAATACATATTGTAGAATGCTGTATCCAAATATCAGCTCGTTACACCATGTATTTCTTAAATAGTATCTTCAAGAAAATGTAATAATTTATGTTATGTTTTCCGCTTTGTTTATCATGGCGATTTAATTAAGTAAACGTATATGTTCAACATCAATTTAATTTTAATAAAAGTAAAAACTGCATATTATCAACGATAGAGTTATTTATACAATTGGTATTTCTTTGCGATTCTGTTGAATTCTTCGCTTGGCACTGATCACATTCGTTCATTTGAGGTGGTTCCCTTGTGGGAGTTGAAAACTCTCAGTCTTACTCGATTGTCGCCCTTTAACTCAGAAGAGCGACCTAGCTACGTCACTTCCTTTTTCTCATATTTCTTTCTCTTTTCTGCTGAACGCTCAACCAGTCAAGATGTGACAGAAACCGCTCCGATGGGGCCATGAGCCACCGCCGCGTCCTGACTAGCCAGTCAACAGCAAGTAACGTTACTCATCCTTCAATGAACTCTTATTCTTTCCATCACTCTTTCCTGTATATATTTATGCAAATAAATTGCATTTGTTTTGTTGATATATAACGGTATATTTCCGTCTTCATTATGCGACCTTTTGTCTTTTCAATTCCTCTACCATTAAATACATCCACCATTATATATACATGGGGACGGGATCGTTTATCACACTGCAGACCGTCCTGTCTCCAACATCTGGTGACCCCGACGTGATCTTTTTCAAAATGGCCTTTATAAACTACAATTACAAAACGCAAAGCACAATTTCCAATTCTTAAATGCATATAATTAAACAGTTAGATACGAAAAAAGAAACCCCCTCCGCAATCAAACGCATACAGAGAAAAAAAATCAGTTGTTCTTCTTCAATAATTGTAACACAAATCACATGTTTTGTATTGTTTATTAAATTGTTAGGTAAAAGTACGACTAGTTAGACAACCCCCTCTTCCATATGTTAAGAAATGGTTTCCAAAAAGTTCTCTGCATAAGCACTATTGTTTTCATTGTTTTAACATCATTATTTTATTTTTGTATTGGCTTTGTTCAAGTTAATGTTGTGATTGCTTACAAGTGATTTATTTTCGGTTGGTGCAGACTGCTCTGCTTTATATTGAATGCCCAGAAAATGTCCCTTCAAACGAACTTGGCTTTGTACTTTGTAGTTGGTTTGTAATTTCTTTTTTCGTATCTAACTGTTTAATTATTTAAGAATTGGAAATTGTGCTTTGCGTTTTGTAATTGTAGGTTATAAAGGCAAAAAGCCATAATAGTGGCCAGACAAATGTTAAGTTGGCAGTTATTATGTAAACGTGTCAATGCTATTTGATGAGTTTATTGGCAGTGAGTAAATGATTTAAATTTCATAGGAAAGTAATTAATCGACCGATTAATCTGCAAATAGTCCAAGTATTTTAGTGGTGAATGCTCTGACGAACTGCAATCACTTGTGCCCCCACGACGCGAGCACCCTCGACAAACCCGACAGGCTACTAGATCCCACCCCCACACTGTAGAGGTCCCTAGATGTAAAAGATCTTTTTACTCCAATAGTTTCTTCCCCAGAACCGCAAGACTCTGGAATTCCATTCCAGGTCCCTGCTTCCCCAACAGTACTGACGTGCAGAAGTTCAAGTGTAACGTGAACCGACATCTTGCTGCCCAAATCCCTACATAGTACCCCAGTAGTTGTTGCCCCTGATAGTAGCCCCCTACACCAAAGTGGCAATTTGCCTTGTTTGGGGTGAAAATGTAATAAAAAAAAAAAAAAAAAAAAATTACCGATTAATCGACCAACTGGCCGATTAGGTTGATTGCCGATTAATCGGTACACCCCTAATATATATATATATATATATATATATATATATATATATATATATATATATATATATATATATATAATTATTTTTTTACTATAATAATTAAATACCTACATACACTAGTGTTTCATCCTTTCGGGAATCTTCAGTGCAGGGTATCACAATTAACACCAGTCGAGAGATTCGAACTCGGCAACACGAGCCATCTCTGGCTCGATTTACAAAAGACCGTATCCATTCGGCTATCATTAACCGCGAGAAATAACGTTGGATTTAAACATTTTAACTTTAAATGTTCTTTGCGTCAGTCACAGTGATCTAATCGTTATACGATGATCTATGCATAAGAGCTAAATTGACCGACTTACACACACACACACACACACACACACACATATATATATATATATATATATATATATATATATATATATATATATATATATATAGCCAGTAGAGTTTAGTTTCCTAGAAGTACATCCAATGAAACAACATGTGTCTACCAAAAGAGTGCTCAATGAATGAACAGAGCAGGTATATTAATCGACCAACTGGCCGATTAGGTTGATTGCCGATTAATCGGTACACCCCTAATATATATATATATATACATATATATAATTATTTTTTTACTATAATAATTTCGACGGTAATTCTTGGCCTGAAGACGTAATTCCCCAACGCGGGTGATTACAGAAACATGTATGCACATATGTAGCCATTAATGTTTGTATAAATAAATTTAATATATATATATATGTGTATGTCCCCTTTTATAAACTCATTCTATTGACATGTTTGCAATCTTTAAGACGATAATTCCAAAAATACATGTTGAGTTCTGCAAATAAAGTCGTTTATGTTTATTTACAGAAAATATTTCGGACTAAAAACGATAAAATATGGGATTGGCTTGATTTAATGCTGAAAATGACAGATCAATTGAACACTTTAGCAGAAAGTGCAATTGGTGATTACAATTCAATCAAACTTAATTTCGCATAGTTTTTGCCAATAGCAACTCAACTGTTCATGTTACACAGTTTTTCACGAATTAAAAAAAAAAACGATGAATATTGAAAAGAAGAATAAATTTTGAGTTAAAAATACGCTTAACATCAAATTAAAAAAAGAATCAACTCCAAATTAATAAGTTCAACTTCAAATTTAAAAAGGATTAAGTTAAAAATAAAAAAAAATTAACTTCAAATTTAAAAAAACATAAACTACAAATTAATAATAAGTTCATGTTCAAATTAAGAAAGGATCAACTTCAAATTAAAAAATGCTCAACTTCAAATTAAAAAGGTTCAACTGTAAATTAATAAAAAGCTCGAGTTCAAATAAAAAAAATCAACCGATAGTTTATGACAAATATTTGACTCTGCCTTTTAAAATGACCTCGTATTGTAGGCCGCAGTGAGAGAATTTCACTAGTAATCTATCAAGTTAACAAGACAGTTTCTGCGGGTTTTAACTTTTAAATTCAGATGAACATATCTCGACTCAAACAAAAATTTATCGAAATAAGTACCATCAGAATCAACACACATGTTGCGAGCCTATCCTTGTTTTATCGTTATTTCCATGGCAGGTACTCGTCTGAACTCCAATCTCTGGTTCCCCTCTCGCCAATCTTTCACGAAAAACACCCGTCTGGCTGAATCCACTGTGAAAAATTTCTCCCACTCTTTATCTGTGCCTAAATCAAAACGTGGATTCCATGAACAAAGCTTCTTTCTTAGAACTGCACGCCTGTGGAACTCTGTTCCGTCTGCCTGCTTCCCACCTGACTACAACTTGGATGTGTTCAAGTCCAACGTTAACAAATTCCTAATGGACCGCCCCCTTAAGTAAACACTTCATCAAATCTCCACACTAACGTAATGTACTTGAAATAACCCTTATCCCTGAGTGGTTTCCGGGCCTTGATAAGTGGTGACCACTGCGTAAAAAAAAAAAAATTGCCAATGCAAAACAAGTTTATTTATGCCAGTAACCGAAAAGTCGTGCGTTCTGGTGGCGATGAAGTCGCTGAGGGCGTTTTTGATATCGCTTAGGTTTTTTTTAAACATTCCGCACGCAGAAAGTTGTCAAGATGCTTGAAAAAGTGAAAGTCAGGAGGTGAGAGATCTAGAGAGTATGGCGAATGAGGCAAAGTTTCGTAGCCCAATTCCTCCAACTTCTGCAACGTGCGGTCGGCACTGTCGTGAAGGAGAATTGGGCTTTTTCTGTTGACTAATGCTGGTTTTTTTTGTGAAAGTTTCTAATGCATTTCATCCATTTGTTGACAGTACTTCCCCGCCATAATAGTTTCGCCTGCATTTAAAAAACTGTAATGAATGAGACCGGTCGCAACCCACCAAACAGTCAAAATGACCTTCTTTTGGTGCGACTCTGCCTTCAGGAAGTGTCGTAGAGCTTCGTCGACATCTAATCACTGAGCTGAACATAACTGTTGTAAAGAACCCACTTTTTATCACAAGTCACAATCCGGTCGATAATTTTTTAAAAATTATAAATACACTTTTAAACAGTTGTTCTATGGTGAGCTCTTTCCTGAAAAAAGACCCCAGCACAAGCCCCAAAAAAACGTGTTCGTGATAGCATCAAGGAGAGTCTGGTGAGCTTTCATATTCCTGTTGACAGTTGGGAGTCACTAGCGTATGATCGCAAGCAGTGGAGGACACTGATATATAGGAGCGCAGAACACTTTGAACCAGCCAAAATAGACCGAGCAAAGCTTAAGAGAGCATGTAGGAAATGCTAAACCTTGCCGCCCAACCATAGAGATCTCTGGATCTGTGAGGTGTGTGATCGGGCTCTGTTGTCTAAGGTTGGTTTTCTTAATCACATGAAAGCCCACGATGATACAGGTTCCGCTGCTCTTAGTTTCATACAAATCAGTGAACGTTTTCAGTGTCATGTCTGCTTGAGGGTGTGCAAGTCGCTGGCAGGGCTAAAAAGTCATTTTGAGGCACATGGACTTTTAGTGACTGAGGGAGTGGCTCTCGTCTGACAAGACGTTGCAATAATCATTATATATATATATATATATATATATATATATATATATATATATATATATAGTTGAAACTGTACATGCAGTTGAAACTGCACATGCTTCTTTTTTTTGTATTAATCAAAATATTATATTCATGAGTTTTTCGACCGGGCAATGCCGGACGATCTGCTAGTATATGTATATATAAAGTGTGAATGTGTGTGTGTGTGAGGACATCTCTCAACCCATATTCTCAATGGGTTCTTGATCTACAGACTTGAAATTTGATATATAGAGTATTTAGGCACGTGGAAAACTTTTGGATCGGTTTTCATCCGAAAAATAGGGCTGCCTGCTAATAGGTTGTGGGGGGGTGTCATCAGATTTTTATCTGTTTGTCAACTGCTTCACGAATGCGCACCTGTGGATTGTTCATATGACAGATTTCTAAAAAAATAAGTAGGTTTGACAACACTTTTCAAGATCTTGTCAAGCTGGCCCAATGGTTATCGTACTTGACTCATTGTCTTTAGGTTTTGGTTGCGATCTCAGCACGAGTATTTTTTTTTTACTTACAAGAAGTAAACGGTTCAGAAAAAAACATAAGACTCGCATGCACATGTTTCAGTTTCTGTATGAATTAAAATATAATATTTATGTGTATTTCACGATCGGGCAACGCCGGGCGGCCTGCTAGTATATATATATAGTTTCGTTAATAATAAAAAAATACTGAAATAACGTGATCCATTGTCGATCGACATATTTGTAATCTTTAAGATCATACATGTTGAATTCTGCAAATAAAGTCGTTATGTTTGTTTACAGAAAATATTTGAGACTTAAAATGAAAAAATGTGGGTTCGGCTTGATATGATGGCAGCTGAAAATGACAGATCAATTAAAAAAACATTTTTCTTAAAATATTATGTTCATGCATTTTCAAGAAATGTAATTTAAATAAACCTTAATGGATGGCAAGTATGTTGGGTGTTATTCATTTTTAGTTGTATTTGATTTTAAACTCCTTGGAGTCCCCTTATGTATGTCGCAATATGCTTTGTTTGGGGTGATGAATATATATATATATATATATATATATATATATATATATATATATATATATATATATAATATTTTGATTGCAGAAATTCCACTCAGGACCAAAGCACCGTAGGTTTGCAACAACAGATGCCATATGCAAATTTATTCGGTCTAGACTATTAGTCACTATCTTATGTAACTTTATAACGCCATTTAAAACACATTTAGTCGTTATAATAAAATTTACATTTCATCCTAGGAGCAACATCATCACAATCTCAACCATCTTTAGAGGAAGTAGTTCCTATTTTTCTCTCTGAATATCAAGTCCTCTTACCACCGTCTATCAATACTGGGAGAAAATATATACATTATACATATAGTTTGCTTGCACCTTTCGTAACTGGATCATAAACTCATAGATATAACATAATCCTTCCCTTTTCCGATTCAAAAATAATAAAATATCCCCAGACTAATTTCGCTAATTCTGATTGGCTGAGCTCTGATTATTCCTATGTTATGGATTAATGCATGCGAAACGAACACTGATGTACCATTCAAATATGGCGTCACAATGATACCTACTTTTGCCCTCTTAGTAAATTGCTGGCTTCATTTTCTTACATTTTACGGTGTCAGTTTGTATTCCCCCCCTCTCTCTCTCTCTCTCTCCCTCCTTATCTTTCTCTGTATATATTCTTCCCAACTTCCTCTCGCTCGCTTTTTACACTTCTTTTTATGCTGAAGAATAAAAAGAAAACCATTTCACGGCGATGCCAAAGAAAAATCAACAAACATTTATTCCCCCCCTCTCTCTCTCTCTTCCACTCCATCGCTTTGTACATTTGTTTCCGTAATTAATATTCTTTACAAAAATAGTTACATATTTTTTTAAACGTACTTTATTTAAACCTGCGCAATCTATTACAGTCGTCGCCGAGTTCAAAATAAATGTTTCGGCAATATCATCTACTGGATTATGTTGTTTGAATTTAATGTTTCTTTAAGATATATAGTTAACTATATTTTATGTTAATTTTTTCGCATTTCGCATACGTATTTTTTAATTTTTTAATTGAATATCTTTTCCAAAATCTATGTCTTTTTAAGTTAACATGTTATATATTTTGCGTAACTGTTTGCATATTTTAAAAATATATTTGTTTAAAACAATGAATGTGTCACTTTTGTTTACAGTTTTAAATAAATAAATAAATAAATACAAGAGAAAAAAATAATTGTAAAAAATAGAAAAAAAATTAAAAGATTAAAAAATTGTAGAAATATCATCTAAAAATCAGAAATACGAAAGTGGGGCATTTCCTCAAATCGAAAAAAAAAGAAAGAAATGGAAAGAATATATATATATTAAATTTATTTATACAAACATTGATGGCTACATATGTGCATACATGTTTCTGTAATCACCCGTGCCGGGGAGATTACGTCTTCAGGCCATGAATTTCCCTCGAAAACCTGAAGGCGTAATCTCTCCAACGATGGTGATTACAGAAACATGTATGCACATATGTAGCCATCAATTTTTGTATAAATAAATTTAATATACCTGCTCTGCTTACTCATTGAGCACTTTTTAGTAAACACATGTTGTTCCATTGGATGTACTAGGAACCTAAACTCTACTGGTTATATATATATTTATATATATATATATATATATATATATATATATATATACATACATATATATATATATATATATATATATATATATATATATATATATATATATATATCAATGTATTACTTTCATATTCTTACACACGAGCCCAAGAAAATAATCTTGATTTGTTTATGTATGCTTTGTTATTATATCTTACCAAATATCGAGCTTTTAATTCATAAAATGATTGATATACATGAAGAATAGAAAATATTTGCGATGGCATACATTCTATCTATATATCTATTTATTTCTCTCTCTTTTTCTCTCTCTCTGTATTATATCTATTTATCTCTCTCTTTCTCTCTCTCTCTTTCTCTATTTCTCTCTGTATTATATCTATTTATCTCTCTCTCTTTATCTCTCTCTGTATTATATCTATTTATCTCTCTCTCTCTCTCTCTGTATTATATGTATTTATCTCTCTCGCTTTCTCTTTCTCTCTCTCTCTGTATTATATCTATTTATCTCTCTCTTTCTCTCTCTCTTTCTCTATTTCTCTCTGTATTATATCTATTTATCTCTCTCTCTCTTTCTCTCTCTGTATTATATCTATTTATCTGTCTCTCTCTCTCTCTGTATTATATGTATTTATCTCTCTCGCTTTCTCTTTCTCTCTCTCTCTGTATTATATCTATTTATCTCTCTCTCTCTCTCTGTATTATATCTATTTATCTCTCTCTTTCTCTCTCTCTCTTTCTCTATTTCTCTCTGTATTATATCTATTAATCTCTCTCTTTCTCTCTCTGTATTATATCTATTTATATATCTCTCTCTCTCTCTCTCTCTGTATTATATGTATTTATCTCTCTCGCTTTCTCTTTCTCTCTCTCTCTGTATTATATCTATTTATCTCTCTCTCTCTCTCTCTGTATTATATCTATTTATCTCTCTCTCTCTCTCTGTGTATTATATCTGTTTATCTCTCTCTTTCTCTCTCTCTTTCTCTATTTCTCTCTGTATTATATCTATTTATCTCTCTCTCTTTCTCTCTCTGTATTATATCTATTTATCTCTCTCTCTCTCTCTCTCTGTATTATATGTATTTATCTCTCTCGCTTTCTCTTTCTCTCTCTCTCTGTATTATATCTATTTATCTCTCTCTCTCTCTCTCTGTATTATATCTATTTATCTCTCTCTTTCTCTTTCTCTTTCTCTATTTCTCTCTGTATTATATCTATTTATCTCTCTCTCTCTTTCTCTCTCTGTATTATATCTATTTATCTCTCTCTCTCTCTCTCTCTGTATTATATGTATTTATCTCTCTCGCTTTCTCTTTCTCTCTCTCTCTGTATTATATCTATTTATCTCTCTCTCTCTCTCTCTCTGTATTATATCTATTTATCTCTCTCTTTCTCTCTCTCTTTCTCTATTTCTCTCTGTATTATATCTATTTATCTCTCTCTCTCTCTCTCTGTATTATATGTATTTATCTCTCTCGCTTTCTCTTTCTCTCTCTGTGTATTATATCTATTTATCTCTTTCTCTCTCTCTCTCTCTCTCTCTCTCTCTCTGTATTATATCTATTTATCTCTTTCTCTCTCTCTCTCTGTATTATATCTATTTATCTCTTTCTCTCTCTCTCTCTCTCTCTCTCTCTCTCTCTCTCTCTATATATATATATATATATATATATATATATATATATATATATATATATATATATATATATATGCACGTGCGTGTAAATTACCACAACCATTCTTAAAATATTATATTTATTCATTTTCAAGGAAGTTAATTTCATGTTTTGGGATTACTGGCAATTTTCTGCTTATTTATATTTAAGAATTGATGACAGACAAAATGAGAAAATATTTGATTTGGGAAAAAATAAAATTTCAAAAAGAAATCGCCTTTGTCTGTTGGGAATTGAGGAATATAAAACCAAGGAAGTTTCAAAGACGTTTTTGAATTCCCAATTTTTATAGTTTGAATCGCGTGTTTTTTTAAAAATTATTTCAGCTCTCTTAATTATCGCAACCAGTTTCATATTTTTGGTCTTGTTAATATCAAAAGTGATTTCTATCAAAATCGATCAAATTATTTGCAAGCAATTTTATCTAATTAAGCCATAAACTACAGCAAACCTATCATTGATACGAGGGTGGTGGATGAAATATTAAAATGTTTTATTAAAACGTTTTTAAACGATTCTATAAAATTTTACTTTTCAACGTCAGCACGTGCCTGTAGATGACTGATGCGAATTGAAAATGCGTACAATTATGGCAAGTTCTTGTTTGCATAACATCAAATTGCCGGTTTACCAATTGGAAAGATTATATATATTAAACTTTTACAGAGGTCAGAAAAACATTTGTACCGTCGGTTGCAAATGAAATATAAAGGGACCGGTTTATAGTTGGAAAAAAAATCGAATACTCTTAAGCCTTTGTTCATATCTCTTTTCACCAGAAGCCACAGACCTAGTTGGATTATTCATATTGCATAACATCACCCAAGATAGCGACATAAAAATTGAGGATATAGGTTTATATAGAGATGACGGCCTGATGATAATTAAGGATTCCACAAGCATAAAATGTGACGGATTTTGAAGAAAAATACATAAGGTTATGAAAAATATGGGCCTTAAGGTAGAAATTACCAGCAATATTAAACAAGGGAACTTTCTGGACGTCACTTTTGATTTATCTTTGATTAATCGGGCGTAGAATAAATAATAATTCCTTCAATAAAGAAATATTCAATAGATACAAGAATACTAATAAAAATGCACTAAAAAAACAGTGGATGGAAAAATACAGACATTAAATACAATAAAAGTAGTATAAATACGACTGGATCTAATAATCAATGTAGAAAAATAATCTGGTTTACTCCCCCCTTTCAACCTGATGGTAAAAACAAAACTTGGAAACAGATTTCTACATATTATAAATAAACACTTCCCTCCTGATAGTGCACTACATAAACTCTTTAAGAAACACACCCTAAAACTTAGATACAGCTGTCCTAAAAACCTAGAGAGAATCATAGAAAAAGCACAATGATAAAATATTAAGGAAAAATAATCCAACTACGGAAACTAATAATAGTGATAGCAGAAAGACCTGCAACTGTAAAAGACCGACAGAATGCCCACTAAGCAATAATTGTCTCATATCTTCAGTGGTATACCAAACTAGAATATGCATCGTAGAAAACCCAGAAATAGAAAAATTCTACATATGCAGCAGCTCAATAACCTTTAAAAGCAGATTCTGTGGTCATACACTGTCAATGAATAATAAAACACCTAACTCTTACTACATTACTCCATTTAGTTTCGAAAGACAAAGGATACCCCCTGTAGGGGCAGCTGCGCATGTAATTGTGTGGCAAGGGTTGCAATCACCAACCACACCTCTTCTGAATCGGCATTGCTTGAGTCTAGTGGAAAGGAGAGGTACAGGACGACTGGAAACAATGCTGAGATAAGCGGAGAGCACATACAGCACTTGGAAGTCCTAAATGGTACTGGCTACGCTCATTGTTGCTTAATTTCAGTGATCTGACGGGAATCAGTGTATCAAACGTGATTATGCAGTATGTATAATTAGGCATAAATAGAAATATGGATATATTTAAAGTAGATACGAACATATAGAAATTGTAGAGAAGTTTTTTTTACATGAGGGTCACCACTTATCCAGGCCCGGAAGCTACTCAGGGATAAGGGTTATTGTGTGTACAGTAATCAATGGGATAGTATCGTAGTAATCGTTGGAGATTTGACAAAGTGTCTTACTTAAGGGGGCGATTCACCAGGAATTTGTTTGTTGGACTTGAAGTTGTAGTCAGGTGGGAAACAGGCAAACGGAAGAGAGTTCCTCAGACGTGCACTTCTAAGAAAGAAGCTTTGTTCATGGAATCTACGTTTTGATTTAGGCACAGGTAAAGAGTGGGGAAAATTACTGACAGTGGTTTCAGCTATACGGGTGTTTTTCATGAAAGATTGGTGAGGGAGAGACCAGAGATTGGAGCTCGGACAAGCACTTGCCATGGAAATAACGATAAAACAAAGACAGGCTCGCAATGTCTCTTCTGTGGGAGAGAGGTTGCAGAGAAGAGAAAAGGGCACCCCACTAGGCTACAAAGTCTATTTTATACTCTGTCAAGGCAGGATAGGCTTTTTTCAGTAGCTCCAGCCCAGATGTGGCAGCAGTACTCCATCCTTGGATGTACTTGACTTTTATACAGATAGAGAATTGCATCAGTAGTGATATATCTTCTGGAGCGGTAGAAGGATCCCACCATTTTTCCAGCGACCTGTATATTTCTTAATAAAGTTCTTCTGACTTCTAATGAAGAAAGATAACTTCGTCTTTTATTTAGAATTCAGAATTATATTTAGAATAACAAAGAATAGATTTTTGTATTACTTTCTGTATTGCTTTCACTCATCTAAGGGAAAGAGTATTAAAGATTGCTATTTAATATAGATCACTTGAAATCTAAGTACAAAACTATGACTAATAAGCATCTATTTTATAGCTAAGCATTAGGATAAGAATATACGATAATGCAGGCTTTAGCAATAGAAATCCATAGATGTTTAGTGTTTATCGATTTTTAAAAGGTCAGCCTGCTAAAATTAGGACCGAAAGCTAAATCCCTCTCCAGAGGTACGTGCAATGGATGTGATTTTATTGCAACTTGGGAAGAAGAACAATTGGTTGGTTTCCAGGAGAGATGATTATAACTTACAAAACACAGTATAAATGCACATTAGGATATACAGAGTTTTGGGTAGAGTTTAGGAGTATAAAAATTTGGGATAAGGTTTATCATGCAAAACAGGCAGGCAGTCGTCTTGCAGGCAAAGTATCTATTGGATAGAATTGGATACACGTAGTATGCTAGCAGTGACATTTACCCAGCTTTGAGAGAAACAATTAATAAATGGGAAGTCGTGGTTCATTGTCCTAGTCAGGAATATAAGGCCAGACACAAAGCGTCTCTAGTGAGTCCCTGATGTTGTAACTCTGTGTCTGGCTAATTATTCAAGGAATAAGTGTGGTAGTTAGGTGATGGTGAGAGCTTATCTACTCCTTTAACGATATAAGTTTACAAACTGTAGAATTTGGTGATTTCACAAGATCTGGGAAATTTGTTGACTATGATTGAGAAGGCCAGCTCCCTAGTGTTATACATCAAAAACATAGGCTTTATAACTAGGCCAACCCTCACCCAGAATAAGTGACCTGACAAAATCTACAGATCCATCACTTGAAAAGAGGAAGCCATGCGCCTGGGGACAATACTAGGTTTTTTGGCGCCCTCCCATGGCTGGAAAGATAATAAGTTAAATGAAGTTTTGCTCTCATGTAAATAAATTAGCATAAAATATTTAGACATTTCCCTCTTATTATAGATAGAAGTGATACTATCAATTTAGCATGGTGAAAATGACGAAACAGTTTTATCGGAGTTAGGGTTAGGGTTAGGGTTAGCATTTAGAATAATAAGTGAAGAAAAAATGGTTAAAATATGTCTGAAAACAATTGTAAAGAAATAAGATAAATACATACATAGGAGAAAATAGTATTAAATTTATTTATGGCTTTATATTAAAATGAATGAATAAAAAATTATATATATATATATATATATATATATATATATATATATATATATATATATATAAATGAAAATTACAATTGAATTTACCAAAATGATCCAAGATGGTAAAATTAAAGTAAATTATAAATATTAAAGAATTAATATTTATAAAATGATCTCAGCCAGATATAAAAGCTCGATAAAACCAAATAGGAAATAGAGCTTATAATATGAGCAAACAGTTAATAAAACATGTTAAAAAACACTTTGAAATGAGTTAAAAACATATTTAATCTGAAAAGGAAACACTAGATAAATGGATAGTCCTTAATCCGTGGAGTTTCGAAGAAATACTCTCCTTCTCATCAGAGGGTAGGAATTAGCAAAATGCAGGATGAAACAACAAGTAAATCAAAGATCTTACTTGAAAACAAAATAAGTTAAGCAGAGGGAATATGGTAAAGAAAAATTACACATGAGTGGATAGTCTGGTGGAAGATAAAAAATCCAGTGACGGTAAAATCCAAATGTAAAACTTCAAGAAAGTTAAAAGAATTTCCATTTGTACAAGTAAAATCCAAAATATAAATATAAATATATATATATATATATATATATATATATATATATATATATATATATATATATATAATTTTAATGATTAAAGTTAAATTCTGTAAATCAAAATATATGCACATATATTTAAGTTAAGAATATTGAACTCATCCGGATAATGAACTGCCCAGGTTGTATGAAATCCTTTTTCCTATAACTCTGATTCACCATTCAAATAACATTTTCAATACATGTGCTGAAAAGCAAAATAATTGTTTCTTCATAGCAAAACATTTTGTTTCAAACAATAAATTCTTAACTTAAATATATGTGTTTACATTTTGATTTGCAGAATTTAACTTTAACCATTAAATTGATATATTGCTCTATTTTGTCAATATTGAGCTTTACCTTACCTTTTGGCTAGGATCATCCTGGAAGTATTACCTCAATGTAATATCTAACAGGATAATTCACTTGATCTCTAATCTGTGACTTATCTCCTTTATATATATATATATATATATATATATATATATATATATATATATATATATATATATATATATATATATAATTTTTTATTCATTCATTCATTCTCGTATATGTATATATATATATATATAACTACTTAATTTACTCACATAAAATTAATATACGAAAGTATAGATTTATGCGTAAACTTATATTTACTTCAAAAGTGCTCAATACGTAGGTATAGTTAGTAATTTATAAAATATATATGGCGATTAAGCTACACTGATTATTCGGCGTTTCATTCACTCTAGGACTCCTCAGAATTAGCGCATAAGCCTGAAGAGTCCTAGAGTGGATGAAACGCCGAATATTCAGTGTAGCTTAATCGCCATATATATTTTATAAATTACTATATATATATATATATATGTGTGTGTGTGTGTGTGTGTGTGTGTGTGTGTGTGTGTGTGTATATATATGTATATATAAAAGAGATAAGTCACAGATTATAATTAGACTTTTATATATATATATATATATATATATATATATATATATATAGAGAGAGAGAGAGAGAGAGAGAGAGAGAGAGAGAATATTTGTTGACTTTCTCTCTAGGGTGTTAGACAGTTAGGTTTTAATTTGTTTAAAGTGTTTTTGTGAAAAGAACTGGACTCGAACTTGGAACATACACGTTTTCAATTCGTGTCTTTAACTACTTAGCCATCGTTACCCCAGCCCCCCTGTCTTGAAGAGAGAAATAGAGAAAGAAAGAAAGAAAGAGAGAGAGAGAGAGAGAGAGCATCGGTGATGAAAAGTTGAAATTAATCTTGTAAAGAGGAGAAGAGCAAGAGATGAAAAAAAAGAAAAAGAAAAACAGACAAAAAAAAAAAAATGTGAACGATAACGAACAAAAGGGGGAAAAATCTTTGGTTATCGAGAGATCAAAGAAAGGGCGTCCATTTTTAATAGAGCCCTAGGTTGCTATGACATGAAAAATCAGTGCATGGACAGAAGATGAAACTCCAATGACAATATGAAAAAAAGATATAAGCATATTTCTTATTCAATATTCATATATTCAATGTGCGGTTGACTATTATGGATTCACCTATGAAATTCATAAGATTCGCAAAACGCAATAAAATGGAATCAATTTAATCTACCAAATTTGTATATGCCAGTGAGGTCTCTAGTTTTGAGAGACAATGGACAGTCCCTGTAAATGTACTTGTGCGAAGCAATGGTCATGAAATCTTTCATCATTTTCATGCATCTTTCCTGAATCTGTCTTGTTTGAATCCAGTGTCGAAAAAACAAAAGCCCAAGATGACTTGAATCAATTACGGGATAACCGAAGAGTCCTACCAAATTCAACAACTCGTAGTCCGAAATAGCCACCCATTTAGTATTGACTAGACTCAAAGTAACTTAACTTTGATGATCTAACAAGAACCGCTATCGACGTGATTCGCATGGCATAAAAAATTCTAATTTTGTATTTTCTCATTGAAAATTTAAAAGTAAAATGACTAATACTGTTTTCAATTTTAAGGAAAGACTCTTGTTAAAATTACATTGGAAAATAAAATATCTCACACCTCCCACCCTCCTCAGACCTACCACCCTCCTACACACCCACCACCCTCTCATACCTCCTACCCTTCTCAAACCTACCACTTTCTTTCACATCTGTCACTGTTCTTACACCTCCCACTTAACTTCACACCCACAACCCTCCTTCATACCTCCCACTCTCCTTCACACATCTCACCCTCCTCAGGTTTTCCACTCTCCTCACATCTCCCACTCTCCTTCACACCTACCAATCTCCTCACACCTCCCACCTCCTCACTCCTCACACCTTCCATCTCCTCACTCCTTCACACCTCCCACCTCCTCACTCCTCACACCTCCCACCTCCTCACGTCTCACTTTTATGCTTTCTGCTCTGTTTCTATTATCCTTCTGAATCATTTTTAAAAACTAATTGCCCACAGAGGTACACTTACAGGGGTTGTCCATTGTCTCTAAAGACTAGAGCCTCCTCTGCTTCACCCGGCATTGATCCACATCATCCTGTACTTTTTTCTGTGTCGCTTAATAAAATTAATTTTTTGATTATTTGGTGAAACCACTAATTTATCGCAGCTGTTTTGAATGTGATTCTATCATCACACATTTGTTGCTTCTATGCAATGCCAATTAGAACAAACCACAATGACATTCTGTTCCCTCATTAATTCTATTTCCGTCACAAGTTTTTGGAATAATATAAAGAGATATGACGTTAATTATGAAAATTGTCCAGAATGATTTAAATACAGTAATTTACATTTCTTGTTCTTGGAGATTTCTTAATGTAACAGAGCGCTATGAGCGCTGTGGAAAATATCAACAGCAGCTGTAAGGAAAAAAAGCACATATGCAAATTAGGAAGTTTTTTTTGTTTTTTTTTCCATAGGCATCACCACTTATCAAGACCCAGAGACCACTCGAGGATAAAGGTTAAGAGTGTACAGTAGTCAATTGGACAATATAGTAATCGTTAGTAAGGGAAATTTGTTAACTTAAGCGGAACGGCTCACCAAAAACTTGTTTACGTTGGACTTGAAGACAATCAGTTTGTAGTCAGCTGGAAAGCAAGAAAACAGAAGACAGTTCCACAGGCATGCACTTCTAAGAAAGAAGCTTTGTTCATGGAATCTACGTTTAGGTTTAGGCACAGATAAAGAGTGGGGGTAATTATTGATAGTGTTTTCAGCTAGACGAGTGTTTCTTATGAAAGTTTGGCGAGTGGGGACCATAGATTGCAGCTCAGTCGAGCACTTGCCATGAAAATAATGATAAAGCAAAGTAAATATATAGATATAGATATTCTTTTCATATTACCTAAAACATCCATGTAATATGTGCTTGTATTTTTTTCAAATGAAAAAAATACACTTATAGATTTATGTTTAAAATCATTAAACATTCGTACCATTCGTATCAGCAATGGCAAGGAAAAAATAAAATAAATAAAATAAATAAAATAATCCATTCTTGGAATCAGAAAATAGACACAACATTTTCTGATTCTGATATCTAAAAAAAGTTGAAATTTTTCTGATTCCCAATCCATATTTCGGTTAATTGTCCAAACAAATAAATTAATTTGAGTGTAAAAAATTGTAAAATTTGTCTCCAACTTCTAAAAATGCTTATGGATATTTTGCCCTGACATTGAGAAATTAGAACAATATTTAAATGTAAAAATATTTAAATGTAAAAATATTTAAATGTAAAAATATTTAAATGTAAAAATATTTAACTATAAAAATATTTAAATATAAAAATATTTAAATATAAAAATATTTAAATGTAAAAATATTTAAATGTAAAAATATTTAAATGTAAAAATATTTAACTATAAAAATATTTAAATATAAAAATATTTAAATGTAAAAATATTTAAATGTAAAAATATTTAAATGTAAAAATATTTAACTATAAAAATATTTAACTATAAAAATATTTAAATATAAAAATATTTAAATGTAAAAATATTTAAATGTAAAAATATTTAAATGTAAAAATATTTAACTATAAAAATATTTAAATGTAAAAATATTTAAATGTAAAAATATTTAAATGTAAAAATATTTAAATGTAAAAATATTTAACTATAAAAATATTTAAATATAAAAATATTTAAATATAAAAATATTTAAATGTAAAAATATTTAAATGTAAAAATATTTAAATGTAAAAATATTTAACTATAAAAATATTTAAATATAAAAATATTTAAATGTAAAAATATTTAAATGTAAAAATATTTAAATGTAAAAATATTTAACTATAAAAATATTTAAATATAAAAATATTTAAATGTAAAAATATTTAAATGTAAAAATATTTAAATGTAAAAATATTTAACTATAAAAATATTTAAATATAAAAATATTTAAATGTAAAAATATTTAACTATAAAAATATTTAAATGTAAAAATATTTAAATGTAAAAGTATTTAAATGTAAAAATATTTAACTATAAAAATATTTAAATGTAAAAATATTTAAATGTAAAAATATTTAACTATAAAAATATTTAAATGTAAAAATATTTAAATGTAAAAATATTTAGATGTATAAATATTTAAATGTAAAAAATATTTAAATGTATAAATATTTAAATGTAAAAATATTTAAATGTAAAAATATTTAAATGTAAAAACATTTAACTGTATAAATATTTAAATGTAAAAATATTTAACTGTATAAATATTTAAATGTATAAATATTTAAATGTAAAAGTATTTAAATGTAAAAATATTTAAATGTATAAATAGTTAACTGTATAAATATTTAAATGTAAAATATTTTAATGTAAAAATATTTAAATGTATATTTAATCATTAAAATTTTTTTTAAAATCCGGCTGACTTTACTTTATATATTATATTGAAAAATTATCTATGAATATATAATTTGTGTTTGAAAAGTAATGGGACAAAATCATATCATCATAGTCATCGTCCTCATAATAATAATAATAATAATAATAATAATAATAATAATAATAATAATAAAATAACCGTCGTCATTATAATCATCATCATTGTCATTATCGTCGTCGTCGTCGTCATCGTCATCATCAACATCATCGTTAACATTTTAAAGTAAAATGACAGTTTATGTCCAATTAATTGAAACAAAGAAAAAAAAATCAATATATCTTAAAATCAATAAATTAATAAAATCAATAAAATTCTAATATTATAGTCAATTAGATCGATCATTGTAAATACCAAGTTAACATGGCTAATTTTTCTATTTTTCCTCATTCTTTAAGTATATCTTCGCTTTTATAATTTTCTTTTCATGCAAAACTAAAATTGCAACTTTTTAAGATTATTTTAAATGCTGAAGAGACAAATATTGAAAAGTAAAATGCTTATTGCTTGCAGAGAGTCCATTTTTAATTAAAAAAAAAACAAAGGACAATAATTATCTATTTTGTATATATTTAATATATAAACGGTTATGGTGTACATTGATCTACCTATTCCGAGAATGAATGGACTTACCCACACAAAAAATACAATTACGACTATGCATCATGTCAGTAATTGATGTCAGTTACAATCGGACGTATACTTTCTGTAACATACTTTTGTTAATGCATTTTGTCAATCATACCACTTCTAGAGTTGTAAGCCATGTTTAGTTTCATAACAGTTTCTGATGGCTAGTTGTTCTACACAAGTCCTGGAGGTGACTGGTTCGCAGTAGACAGAACAGTTTCCAATGGTTAGTTGTTCTACACAAGTCCTGGAGGTGACTGGTTCGCAGTAGACAGAACAGTTTCCAATGGTTAGTTGTTCTACACAAGTCCTGGAGGTGAGTGGCTTTCAGTAGACAGAACAGTTTCCGATGGTTAGTTGTTCTACACAGGTCCTAGAGGTGACTGGTTCGCAGTAGACAGAACAGTTTCTGATGGTTAGTTGTTCTACACAAGTCCTGGAGGTGACTGGTTCTCAGTTGACAGTTCTTGAGTTGGAAGCTTCAGAGCAAAAGATTCTTCCCGTATTGACATGAGGAAAACATATGCAAAGTTGCTACAGAAAGGTTTAATATTTATGGAGCAATTCTGGTTTCTGATTGGTTGGTAGCAGAACGTAAATTAATTTGATTGGTCAATTTCTAGCAGCATCGTTTATAAATAGAATCTCCCGACTGTGCGGGATCGTACCCAATTATAAGTCAAAAATATTGCAACAGTTTGTTATGATTATAACCGGCCTTTGAAGACTACAACATAAATCCAAATGAATTTACTGTGGAGCTGCTTCCCAACCGACTATAACATGATCATTTTCAAGTTCAACGTAAACAAGTTCTTGATAAGCCGTCCTTTTAATTTCTACTCAGTTTACACGATCACTGATCACCGCTGACACCCACTGATCCTTATCCTATTGCATTAAAAAATTTACAAAAAAAACTTTTAGGTTTTGCAGCTTTAAACATAGTCATATGCAAACAAAGTTGGAGATATTGTCACTCTCACTCTCAAAGGCACTCCCATTGTGACCACATGATTTTGGAAAAAATGCGTTTTACTTTTCTGTATTCAATAATTTCTTAATTTCTGCCAGCTCATCAGTTTTTTCTCGCATAGTCATCCATACAGGAAGTCGGAGGTATTTTCACTCTCACTCTCAAATATACTGGTACTAACACCATCTTACAACATGACACCTTCTTTATAGGGTAACTAATCCGTTGCACTATGATTGTTATTTCATTTACGTCGCCCATTCAGTTGCCTGGTAGTATTTTTTTTAACATTTTGCAAGTAAAATGGAACGCTTACTTAACCCTGCGTTAGTCACCCGGGTGTTCCGAACATGGTTAGTCCCATAGGGTGTTTATACACTCCAATATAAAAATATTTATAGTATTATTATTTTGTAAAATATAGTTATCCTGCTGGTTCAGGGAATATCTACAGTTCCTGTTGAACAGTTTGAATCACTTGTAGCTTGTTGATATTAAAATAAAATATTACAATAAAAATAAGGAAAAAATTCAGATATTACATTAGCTAAGCTCATAGTTACAAGACTGAAAGAGTATTACTCTTTCAGTCTTGTATAATGTATACAGAGCAATTGTAAATAAAATAATAATCCCATCAAAACTTATAATAAAGAAAATATCAAAAGATTAATTCCATATTAAATTTTACAGAATACCCTAATGATATATACGTTTGTATCTACAAATTTTCATTTCCACTTGAAGAGTACAAAAATTTATAAATCATAAAATCATACCTACGTTATTCAGCTGAGGTGATTGGACACACCAGGAGAAAGCAACGTTTACCTCTAAAAAAAAAACTGAGACATAACTGCGCCATACCACGTGTGTTATGTCCTTACTGAGTCAAGAGAGTACTGGGAGGGAGGAAAAGAAATAAGTTGCCAACTATGAATTATGAGCACTTAAGCAAAATTTGGGTAACAAAACACTCCATGGGATTAATGCAGGGTTAAAAGAAGTTCGACAATTTGTGTTTCTACACCATATCTTCTTATTGGCTGGAAGAATTCAATCGCATCAGTGACACACCTATTCATAGTTACAAAACTGAAAGAGTAATAAATTGTAAATAAAATAATAATCCCATTAAAATAATAATCCCATTAAAATAATAATCCCATTAAAATAATAATCCCATCAAAACTTATAATAAAAAAATATCAAAACATTAATTCCATATTAAATATTACAGAGTAGACTGATGATACATAATATGCATTTATATCTACAAATTTGCAATCCCACTGGAAAAAATACAAAAATTTATAAATCATAAAATCATATCTAAGTTAGTCAGCTAGGATGGCTGGACACCCCAGAAGGACAAAGCGACGTCTATGGCTAAGGAAAACTGAGATACAACTGTGCCATATCACGTGTGCTATACTCTTACTGGATCAAAAGAGTACTAGGGAGGAAAAGAAATTGCCAACTAGGAATTATGAGCATTTAAGCAAAAGTGGGGTGACAAAACGCAGGATTAACAGTCTTCATTTGGTGCAGTTGAGAAGCTCTTTTAAATTGTAGCATTTAAACTGATTTTGATCATGTCGCGCAAAAGGGGAGAGGTAACTGGTTAATTTTAATGCATCTAAAAACAAGCTTCTATCTTTACATCATCAACGCTCTGATCCCCGTCTGACATCAATCAAAATGAATAGCTCTCATCTTGGGGAGGCTCTACGTTTTGACAAGCTTCTAGGTCTGACCTTTACTCCTGATCTGAGATGGAACATGTACATCAAATCCATCGCCAGGGTTGCTGGGAAAATGATGCGGTTGTTCTACCGCTCCAGTAGAGTAGAAAAAAATTTGTAATACCGACGCTTAGTCTCTTTCTCTAAGTAATGAAAAAGTCAATAACGGAATGGGATGTATCAATTATTATTGTTTAAGTTGATTAATTATTTGAAAGCAGTAAAGTGATGTGTCGCCATTAGTAAATCTAACTAAGAAGGCACGAAACGATTATCATCACCATTCACATCCACTTAAAGAAAACTGTGCAAGATTATTGTTTGTTGATACCTTTATGTCATCATCAGCATCATCATCATCATTAGAAACTTTTAAAATTGACTTCTAAACTAACCTATCTCTACCTAAGTCTTTATTTATCCCTCTTTCTCTCATCCATTCTAATCACTTCCTCCATGTTTTCCCTGACCTTCCTCTGTGAACTGATGCTGCTACACCAACATCTATAAACCCAAACATTCTCATCTATCCTTTCAATGTGGCCATACCATAGAAGTCTCCTGTCCTGTGCACATCTCCCTATACCGTTAATTTTCCATTGAGAATATTCGAACTAAGCTTGGATAACAGTGTAACTGGTATATTCAATGAGCAGAGGGACTAGATGGATGGATAAAGATTACTAAAGATTATAAAACGTGCGATAAAAGTTAAGTAGACTAAGCTAAAAATCAATATATATATATATATATATATATATATATATATATATATATATATATATATATATATATATATATATATACTAGCAAAAGTACCCGTCGTTGACTGGATTCAAAAACAGCCTACAGAAAATGGACTGTGATTTATTAAAGTATGATAGGTTATGAAAAGGAAGGGTTGTAAAGAGATAGCTTCGAATTTGGGGGTATCAAAACCAAAGCAAAATATGATGAAAGTAAAAATAAAATAGATAAACCCCATAATTTATTATACCATACCTGTTCACACTGAAACACTTATCACAATATTCTGTGGATCTATATTAACAAACCTTGTTAAACTTTGTGACATATTTCCATTCTATGGAGGTCAGGTGCGAACGAACACCCCATAATTTTATTATACCATATTTCTTCAAACTGAAACATAATTATCAAAGTATACTTATGCAGATAGATATGAAAAGTCTTTATTAAAGTTTGTGCCTATTTCCATTCTATGGAGGTCATGCGCGAACGCAGACCCCACAATTTTATTATACCATCCCCATTTAAGTTAAAACATACTTATCAAAGTATTCTTATGTACATCTATATCAAAAACACTTGTAAACGTTTTTTTTTAATTTTTTAATTTTTTATTTCCATACTTTGTGGACCAGGCGCGAACGCAGACCCCACAATTTTAATGAACCACTGTTCTGCCAGATCAAACATACCCATTCCTGTGTCTCGATACATCTTCTATCATTACATGTAATCAGTTTTTTAAAATAGTCAACCATATAGAAGCCTATTCGTGACCAGACACACACATACACACACAGACATTCAGCTTTATATTATAGGTATATGGCCGACCTGTAACAACGTGGCCATGGAATTTCTTTTCCCAAACAAAAACGCCAGGTTTATCATGTGCAAAACAACTTTTTGTTAAATAACATCGGAAGGAAATCGCATCTGACGAGCTAATGGATTGGAAAATTTCTTTGGAAACATAAAATCATAGAATTGTTCTGCCATTAACAAAATGGATGTAATGAAGAAATCTACGGTGAAATAAACGGAATTTATATAAGAAAGAAAATGTGAGTTTTTGAATTTCAACGAAATCTTATAATATATATATATATATATATATATATATATATATATGTGTGTGTGCGTGTGTGTGTGTGTGTGTGTGTATACAAAAATGACAGACACTAGAGACGATTACAACACAGTAAATAGATGGTAAATATACATACACTCACAACATCACTATTCTAAAAGAACTTCTTATTTCTGATTTGGGTTTATTTACCTTTTCTCCAAGAACTAAAACACATGGTCAGATGTGGCTCTGAGATGCTAGTAAGCACCGTATGGCCTACAAAATTGTCTGAGCATTCCTGTTAGCATTTCCTAGTAGGGGTACCTCAACTGATTAACAGTAAACTAACCCTTTGTAACGGACCAGGATATAATAATACCCTAGCTCGCCACAAGAAAATAATGAAACGAATGGAATTGAAGGAAACAAAGACTCAATTGATGGATAAGATAAACGTCGTTTATTTACTGTTGAAAGAATGTTTTAGATATAACATGTGTTCGTGTCCGCGCGTGTGTAACCAATGTTCGTTGCGGGACTGATGTAGAAAGAAATGGAAATGTGTGTTCATCTCAAGTTCGGGTCACTATCGTTTGTTCGCGCGTGGGAAAAGAAGTGAGTAATGTAATAGAACGAGAAATGGCAGTCCATCGTGTAGACAAAGAAAAGAATAGAGGGTTGACGTCAGTTAACAGTCAGCTACGCGAAGGTGTTCTCAGGGACCAGTAGTAGATAGAGAGAGAAAGGGTGAAAATGTGTACGTACGGTCTGTTAGCTTTTTGCCCCACATAGTAGTAAAGTGGTGTGCGGTACGCGTGTGCGCGCATGCCGAAAAGGCACGCGGTCGGTCTACCGACCGACCAGCTCGAAAGCTGGGCCGAAAAGAAGGAACTGCTTATTGCTCTTTCTTTTATACTCATTTCCGGAGTGTCTTTTGCGCATGTGTGGATTTCCTTTGAAAGCGGAAGTGACGTCGTCCTCGTGTGCGTACGTGTGCACGTGTGTGAGTACATGTGTGTACGTTAGTGTGTGTGTATATACACGTGAATGTGAGTGTATGTACGCAAACGTGAATGTGTGGACGTGTGCGCGTATGTTTGTGTGCACGTATGTATCTGACAAGTAATATAGCTTGAAATGTGAATGCGTGTTTTTGTGTGAGACTTGAAAAGGCTCGTGC
This sequence comes from Euprymna scolopes, assembly GCF_053919585.1. Lineage (NCBI taxonomy): Eukaryota > Metazoa > Mollusca > Cephalopoda > Sepiida > Sepiolidae > Euprymna > Euprymna scolopes. The sequence goes on along the minus strand of NC_136512.1, from coordinate 4,728,532 downwards.
ACCTTCCTCTAGGGCAGAAGATAAAGCTTGGGAAGCCCAATAGCAACAACGTCACACTCAGACTGATTTTTATCACAATATATGATTTACATCCTCCCCAGGGCAGGTTAGACACAAGGTCACCAGGTGTGATTTTGAGGAGTCAGCGCACTAGAATAAGCCTGCTCTGATCTACAAAAAACAATGCTGAAACAGATGATGTCTCAGGTGATTAGCAATAAAATAATCCCTTCTCAAACAGAAGGTAAGGCTTGGGATGGTGAACCTCTAGGACTGAATAGAATTAGTAATAAAAGCTACTGATTATCAAAGTACATCATGAGATTTTAAAACCTGGATTTTTTTTCATTGTTTTTAATTTTTTTTATATATCAAGCAATTCTAAAACATGATGGTCTTTAATTTTTTTTTTTTTTACATTTCAAGCAATTCTAAAACATGGCTGTTATTTTCATTGTTTAAAATTTTTTTTTTTACATTTCAAGTAATTCTAAAACATGGCTGTTTTTCTTTTCATTGTTTAAAAAAATTTTTTTACATTTTAAGCAATTCTAAAACATGGCTGTTTTTTTCATTGTTTTTTTTTTTTTATTTCAAGCAATTCTAAAACATGGCTGTTTTTCTTTTCATTGTTTAAAAATTTTTTTTTACATTTTAAGCAATTCTAAAACATGGCTGTTATTTTCATTGTTTAAAAAATTTTTTTTACATTTCAAGCAATTCTAAAACGTGGCTGTTTTTCTTTTCATTGTTTAAAATTTTTTTTTTTACATTTCAAGTAATTCTAAAACATGGCTGTTTTTCTTTTCATTGTTTAAAATTTTTTTTTTACATTTCAAGCAATTCTAAAACATGGCTGTTTTTTTTTCATTGTTTAAAATTTTTTTTTTTTCACATTTCAAGCAATTCTAAAACATGGCTGTTTTTTCATTGTTTAATTTTTTTTTACATTTCAAGCAATTCTAAAACATGGCTGTTTTTTTTCATTGTTTAAAATTTTTTTTTTTACATAGCAAGCAATTATAAAACATGGCTGTTTTTTTTTTCATTGTTTAATTTTTTTTTTTACATTTCAAGCAATTCTAAAACATGGCTGTTTTTTTCATTGTTTTTTATTTATTTTTTATATTTCAAGCAATTCTAAAACATGGATGTTATTTTCATTGTTTAAAATTTTTTTTTTTTACATTTCAAGCAATTCTAAAACATGGCTGGTTTTTTTTCATTGTTTTTTATTTTTTTTTTATATTTCAAGCAATTCTAAAACATGGCTGTTTTTCTTTTCATTGTTTAAAAATTTTTTTTTTAAATTTTAAGCAATTCTAAAACGTGGCTGTTTTTTCATTGTTTTTTATTTTTTTTATTTCAAGCAATTCTAAAACATGGCTGTTTTTCTTTTCATTGTTTAAAAATTTTTTTTTTACATTTTAAGCAATTCTAAAACATGGCTGTTATTTTCATTGTTTAAAAAATTTTTTTTACATTTCAAGCAATTCTAAAACGTGGCTGTTTTTCTTTTCATTGTTTAAAATTTTTTTTTTTACATTTCAAGTAATTCTAAAACATGGCTGTTTTTCTTTTCATTGTTTAAAATTTTTTTTTTTTACATTTCAAGCAATTCTAAAACATGGCTGTTTTTTTTTTCATTGTTTAAATTTTTTTTTTCACATTTCAAGCAATTCTAAAACATGGCTGTTTTTTTCATTGCTTAATTATTTTTTTTACATTTCAAGCAATTCTAAAACATGGCTGTTTTTTTTTCATTGTTTAAAATTTATTTTTTTACATTTCAAGCAATTATAAAACATGGCTGTTTTTTTTTTCATTGTTTAAAATTTTTTTTTTTACATTTCAAGCAATTCTAAAACATGGCTGTTTTTTTCATTGTTTAATTTTTTTTTTACATTTACAGCAATTCTAAAACATGGCTGTTTTTTTATTGTTTTTTATTTATTTTTTTATATTTCAAGCAATTCTAAAACATGGATGTTATATTCATTGTTTAAAAAAATTTTTTTACATTTCAAGCTATTATAAAACATGGCTTTTTTTTTTTCATTGTTTAAAATTATTTTTTTTACATTTCAAGCAATTCTAAAACATGGCTGTTTTTTTCATTGTTTTTTATTTATTTTTTTATATTTCAAGCAATTCTAAAACATGGCTGTTTTTTTTTTCATTGTTTAAAATTTTTTTTTTACATTTCAGGCAATTCTAAAACATGGCTGTTTTTTCATTGTTTTTTATTTATTTTTTTTATATTTCAAGCAATTCTAAAACATGGCTGTTTTTTCCATTGTTTTTTATTTATTTTTTTATATTTCAAGCAATTCTAAAACATGGCTGTTTTTTTCATTGTTTTTTATTTATTTTTTTATATTTCAAGCAATTCTAAAACATGGCTGTTTTTTTCATTGTTTTTTATTTATTTTTTTATATTTCAAGCAATTCTAAAACATGGCTGTTTTTTTCATTGTTTTTTATTTATTTTTTACATTTCAAGCAATTCTCAAACATGGCTGTTTGTTTCATTGTTCAAAATTTTTTTTTTTACATTTCAAGCCATTCTAAGAATTTCCAGAATCAAAATAATGAAGAAAATTTCCATTAGATGTTGGAAATAAAATAATCCATTCTCAGACAGAAGGTAAGGCTTGAGATGGTGAACCTCTAGGACTGAAAGCTACTGTAGGAATGACTGTTTACCGAAGTACATCATGAGATTCGAAAACCTAACATGACAATATGGATGTTTTTTATTGTTTTTTTAATTGTTTTTTTTTTTAATTTATTTTTTTACATTTCCAGAAGCGAAACCATAAAGAAAATTTCCATTGAATGTTGGAAATTGTGAAGAAGCCATAAATTTCTATGACGGTTAACTAAGTCATAGAAATTGCAAGAAATGCGGTGTGAAAATCACTGCTTTCTCTTGGAATAAAAGAAAATGGAAACTCCTTTTTCTTTAACCAAAATTTAATTGGAGATTATATGAGAACAAATATAAGAGATGTGTTCCTGCAAAGCCTTGTCAATTCTATGTTTACAAAAGATGCATATACAGCATTAGCATATTGACGCACTGAAGCAACATTAAGCCTGGCCAGTACCAGATGGGTGACCATTTGGGAATACCAGGTGCTGTATGTACAAGAACAGTGACACCTACCTAAAAGTACTGCAAAAATCCAACATCGTCATCTCTCCTGACTGGTATATACAGGGTGGAACGATAAAATTGTTTCCCTAGAAAAGACACCATGATTCCATTTCCGTTTAGTGAAAACCAGTTTTCTTTTTTTGTTGCAGACCATCTACTAGTTGACCAGGTGTGTACAAATCCCAAGAGCGATAGGAGTCTTCTATCATGTCTAAAAGTGACACAATGTTCAACAGGCGAGATAAGAGATGCGCTGTTGTACAACTCATGCTCTTTACCAATCCAAGTTATGACAACAGGACCATTGCCAGCACCCTCAAAATGCGTCGCTTGATTGCCACGACTAACAGGGACGTGTCAAGAGTGATGAAAACAAAGTTTCCAGCCACAGTTATGGTTTTGGTGTGGTTTCAAGGGAGAGCCGTATCATGCGACTTCACATCTTTGAAGTCGGCTTGAAAGTCAACACCAAAGTGTACCTGGACGTGCTGAAGAATGTCGTGACCCCCTGGTGCAATCAGGTGGCCGCTGGCAGATCCTGGGTATGGCAGCAGGACTCAGCGCCAGCCCACAAGTCCAAAGAGGCGCAGGCTTCGCTTCAGAAGGATTGCTATGACTTTGTATCTTTCTCCCACTTAACCCCCCCCCCTCCTCTGACCTGAACCTACTGGACTACTTCGTTTGGTCAGACGTAAAGAACATCACCAACATGACCTTCCACAACAGCAAAGCCAGCCTGATCACCACCATCCACTGAGTATTCACCTAGCTCCCACCGATGCTTCTAGAAAAAGCCATGCTCCCAGTTCTGGACCTGTATCGAGACGGTGATTGAGGCTGAAGGCGGCTGCATTGAATAGATGTCAGCTCTACTACATAATTAAGTGACCTGAATTGATTTTTTCAATAAAATTTAAAACAAAGCTGTACTGTTGCTTTCTTTGGGGCAACAAATTTATTGTTCCACCTCTGTAATAATGTTTTCTAAGAGTGACACTTTTATTGTTTCACCCTGCAAATGCGACTGGGGACCGCTTGTGAATTTGATATTCCCTTGACACTTTTGCCTTCAGAGGAAGGTGGTTCAACCTGCTAGAATGAATGTTGCTGGCATACATACATACATACATACATACATACATACATACGTACAAGATACATACATACATACATACATACGTACATACATACATACGTACAAGATACATACATACATACGTACATACATACATACATACATACATACATACATACATACATACAAGATACGAGGGTCGTTATAAAAGTAAGGTTTCCTATTTTTTATCTCCAAATCTAAAATGTTTGAAGACCTACAAAAACGGGATTAGTAACATTATAACCAGCAACCTTTTTGTGCTCCAGAACCTATTTTTCCACATAGTCATCACCATTCTTAGTATGTTTCTGCCAACCTCCTTTAGTGTCTCGGTTTGTAAGTCTGGAGTGCGTTTTGTCACTCACATCTCTGTCGCCTCACTGAAATCGACGTATCCGTCTCCTAGCTTTACTGCCATCAACTGAATCACCTTTGTAAGCGTTCAACGGGTGCCGATGAATGTTAATTGGTTCAATTTTTTTTCTGCATGGAGAAATTCAATGACACAACTCTGCTACCGATGCACGCCCATGAAAGGGGTTGCGTTTTTTAGAGTCTCACACCAGCAATATCAGTAACAGAGAGATGAAGCTTTGTGTCATGAATGCATAAGTTCAGTCATCATAACAATGCAATTTGCGATCCCTTCTGATTTATTCATGCACAATGAAAAATAGGAGGTATTACTTTTGGAACACTCCTTATATTTATTCACTAGAGACGTTTGTTTTTATCTGTGTAGAAAAAAGCAATTATCCAGCAATGACAAATGAGACATCGTTCTGTTCAGTCCACCTTCCCAGGCATTACCATATCTTGTTTCATATTCAAACATTTGAACATTAAAGACTCTCCATTTGGCCTGGTTAAAACCTTTCTTCATTGTCTTAGATCTTACAATTGTGCCTCGATTTTTCTTCATTAAACCTAACTACATCATGGAATATTTTTAAAACTTGGCTTCTTTTTGACTTTTCATGCAAGCTTTTTAGTTTTTAAATATATGTGCTAGTTGTTGCAGCACGCCACACAGCCATGCAGGTGTCATGCAGCAAACCAACAGCTTTATGGTGACCTACCACAAATATCACTGAAAGTATAGCAGAGAAGGATGAGAGTAGCCGGTCACTGCATGAAACACACAGTGAAGACGAAGCAAGCAAGCTAGTTCTCTTGATACCAACAGATGGACACCCAAATCGTTTTAGAAGAAGAATGACCTACGTTGACAACCTGCTACAGAATACAGGATTGGAAAGTGTTCAGGAACTAAAAACTGTCATGCGAGATCAGGAGAACTGGAAAAGTGGTGTAAATTTGGTGGTGCAGCGTCCTGAAAGACGACAGAGATGAGAGATGATGATGATGATGATGATGATGATGATGATGATGATGATGATGATATATGTGCTAAATAGCAAAATGTTTTGCTAAAAACATTTCCTATGATGAGATGAGCCATTAATTGAAACTCCATGGATTAAGGAAAAAAATTTGCCTTTTTGAATTCCTTGTCGAATAATAAATTTGTCATAATTTTTTTAATTTACTGAATTTCATTCTAAATTTTCATTTATAATATTACTCTATCTCGTATATTGAGCTTCTTTGTCTGATTGGGATTGTCTTATAAATATTAATATGGAATTTTATTTTATAGTATTATACAAGCTGTAATTTGAAAATATTTTGCAATTTCAGTTAATTTATGCGTATATATATATATATATATATATATATATATATATATAAATGTATATATATATAAATATATATATATATATATATAAATGTATATATATAAATGTATATATATATATATGTATATATATATATATATATATATATATATATATATATATATATATATATAAACAAACCCGATTAAAATTGAAACTAACTGCAATGGTAATAACAAACATCTTTGCCCACTCAATAATGATTGCATCCATAAAGATGTTATATATTCATGCACAATTACAAAGCTCCCATGCAATTCTCCCATACCAGACACTAATACTTTGTCATCAAGTTATCCCTCTTCCCACCGTCCATCTGATATTTTTACTAATCCAATAAAGCATTCAAGTATCCCCTCTATTTACAATCATACAACTAGCAATGATAATAATAATAATAATAATAATAATAATAATAATAATAATGAGAATAATAATATTTCTCCTAGCAGCCATCCTAACACTAACAACACTCATTATCCCCTCCAAAACAGCCCTACTACAATCATTGCCCTGCCCTTTGTTCATCACAAACTATTTCCCTTATACAAATCAGCAAATTATTATTAATTTCAGACTTCTTTTTTCTTCACTTTATTCCCTCGGCTCCACTATTTTTACCAAGATCTATAACTTACTTGTAGTTTCATTAAATACTTTTGCAAGCAAAATCCGATCCCGCATTTTGCTAAATCCTCCCCTCTGATGAGAAGGAAAGTATTTCTTCGAAACTCCGTGGGTTAAGGACTGTCCACTTATTTTGTGCTTCCTTTTAAAAATTAAATATGTTTTTAATTCTTTTTCAAAGTGTTTTTAAACATGTTTTATTAACTACTTGTTTTATATATATATATATATATATATATATAGTAAGTTATAAAATATATATGGCGATTAAACTTCACTGAATATTCTGCATTTCATCCACTCTAGAACTCTTCAGGCTTATGCGCATAAGCCTGAAGAGTCCTAGAGTCGATTAAACGTGGAATATTCAGTGTAGCTTAATTGCCATATATATTTTATAACTTACTAACTAGCTCTACCTACGTATTGAGCACTTTTGAAGTAAATACTTAAAGTTTACGCATAAATCTATACTTTCGTATATTAATTTTATGTGAGTAAATGAAGTAGTTATATATATATATATATATATATATATATATATATATATATATATATCCGATACAATTACTGGTAACGATTCTGATACTTTATAAATCTCTAAATATTTCCCATCCCAATTATCATAAAAATACAAATTAAATATGCAGATATTTTCTCAAAGGTAAAAATACATTTGTGAGGGGGATGATCTATTTTATTTTACCATTAATACCAGCAGTGAAATATTTTGCTTTAAACAACACCAAATAAAAACGACAATTACAAGAATCGTTTTTGGCATCGGAAAATGGCACAAATTTTTCCGATTCCGATAACCTCAAAATTTCCGATTTTTCCAATTCCCAATTCTGATTACAATTAATCGTCCCAACACTAATATATAAGCTTTCTGTTGGTTCGAGTATTGAGTTCTTTAAAATATCACAAGATTCCACGTATTGTTGGAAGAAATTCTAAAAGGGATAAAAAAATGTTTCACCAAAGAAATCAAATATACAAGAACAAAAAAATTTATGCAAGAAATAAAAAAAATGTTTCAAATTTATGAGACAAAAAATTGGTTTGGGAACAATGAAGGAACACAATATCCTCATGGAACTTATTTAAGAGCGTAAACTGTTAAGCATATTGAAGTTAGGGTTAGGGCTAGGGTTAAGAAGATTGGAATTAGAATAACGTCAGCAAAAAAAAAAAAAATTTTTTCCGAGTGATTTGTGCAAATTCTGATAACATTTTGCCTCCTCAGTTGCAACAATATTATTGGATTACGTTTTGAGGAAAAAAAAAAAAGAAAGAAATGCACAAACAAAAGCAATTTGAAAATGGAAATATGATGACGAAAAATCAAATACGAGAAATTTAAAATCCTTAACTCGTACATGTATTTAAATGAATCGTATCCATAATAAATAAATAGATAAACAGCAGTTAAAGTACATTTTGTTTTTACAAGGAAGTTACAACTTATCAAGGCCCTGAAGCTACTCAAGGATGAGCATTTACAAGTGTACGTTAGTCATCAGGACCACAGAATAGCAATCGTTAATAGGAATTGGTATAATTTGATAAGTAAAGGGACGTCTCTGAAAGAACTTGTTTACATTGGACTTGAAGATGACATCAATAATAATAATAATAATAATAATAACAATAATAATAATAATGATATTATTAATAATAATAAAATTAATAATAAAAAATAATAATGATAATAATAATAAAAAATGATAATTATGATAATAATAATAAAAATAATAATACTAATATAAATAATAATAATAACAATAATAATAATAATAATAATAATAATAATAATAATAATAATAATAATTAGCAGGACCTGTGGAAATTCCACAAAGGACTCATTCATATGTAATATATTGATGTTGGCATTCTGTAGATGTTCAGTGTCAATGGAGACGCTCTGATATTATTGCAGCTTTTTTGTTAAAACTGCAAAAGTATTTATCCAAGCTAGCATGAACGCCCAGTAAAGCCCGGTCGAAAAGTACGCTTAAATATGATATTTTAATTCTTGCAGATTTCATATATATTATTATAGAGTTAATGTTCTAACGATTTTTATATATTATAAAGTTGCGATTTCAAAAAAAATTATATATATATATATATCCACATGACTTGGGTGCATTAGTTTGAATTGAAACCGAAATAAAAACTTTTGAAAATATATATAACTTGAGTTCCTTCAGCCATAATCGAAACCGAAACCAAAACTTATGAAGAATTCTTGGCAAAATTATTTATGACAAGAAATTGAAGTACATAACAATTAAATGATGCGGATGTAAGCGTGACACACACAGAAAATAACACACACTCTATCGTATTAATATATAGATAAATAAATAAATAAATAAATAAATAATAATAATAATAATAATAATAATAATAATCATATATTGGTATCTATAATAAAATAGAAACTGTCATAACTCAATCATATTATTATATTAGAATAAATAAAAATTTAAAAGAGATATCATGTGATAAGCAGCCAGACTGATGAAGTCTCTCTGGGTAATCGTTCAGGTCCTATTTTGACCAGCATTTTTGTTGGATTTTATGAATCAATACATTTGGATTGTCATACAGTCGACCTAATTTTTACCTCTTTTATGCTGACAACATATTTGCTGTCTTCACTTAAAAAAAAATGACGTCATCCTTTTCTTCAATTATCGAAATTCTTTGCACAAATCCTTGACATTTAATGACTGCCTTCCCTTCCGTATCAAATAAAACACTGTTAAAATAAAAGGAAGACGACGTTCTTACGTGTTGACTTTCGATTGGACAAAATCCGAAATCAGCAATTTCTTTCGATTGGACAAAATCCGAAATCAGCAATTTCTTTCGATTGGACAAAATCCGAAATCAGCAATTTCTTTCGATTGGACAAAATCCGAAATCAGCAATTTCTTTCGATTGGACAAAATCCGAAATCAGCAATTTCTTTCGATTGGACAAAATCCGAAATCAGCAATTTCTTTCGATTGGACAAAATCCGAAAGTACAAAATCCAAAGTAAAAAAAACAAAAAAAGAAAAAAGATATATTCGAAATAGTTTTTCTTTATTCGCGCGTTACCTACGCACAGTTCAAACAATTCAAAATACAACTACCAGATACAACGCGCGGCTCTGTACAGACTGCTTTCTCCAAATTAACAACATGGCTAGAAAGAAGAAAAAAAACAAACAAAAAAGAAAACAAAGAACACACTGAAGAGTAAAACTAACTTCGAAACATATTTGTGATCAATTTCAAACAAGTAAAATATTTGTTTATTTTCCTAATATTACGTTGTGATTTGGCTTTCAAGCGCACTTGATGCGTATTTTAATTTATTAAAATTAAAATAACGTTTCTATATTGAACTCTCATTCTTTTAAGTTTTTCTTTGTTGATTGCAGCATGTTCTGCTCCTATGGAGTTCTAGGAGGTCCAGCCTCTCAGGGTTTGCCTTCTCCCTTTAAAAAGGGGTTAGTTTATTGCTAATTGTCTGAGGCGTTCCTGTCGAGTAAAATCGAAGGATCTGCCAAGTATGTGTTTAGTCAAATCCTAAAGTATTGAACACACACACACACACACACACACACACACACACACACACACACACACACATATATAAGTAAATTTTTGGTACAACAAAATGGAAGGAGAAATTTCAGAGGAAACATAATTTAATTTAAATACCAAAAAACAAGAAATGGGCAGGTGAAATTAAAATTTCCTTAAGGCCTTATCGTCTGACCCTCTAAGAGGAAACGTCAGAATGATAAATTAAAAACTAAGAAAACGAATGAGGGAAGAGGGGAATTTTGGTTTCAGTTGGAAGAACAGTGAAAAAAAAAAAAAATTCTCACTGTTCAGGTGGTTTTAAATCAATGAATATCTCCAACTGATGTTTCAGAATCTTTTGTCTACACAGGCTAGGTCGAGAGTTGTTAATAACTAACGCCTCAATGATATTGAGATGATAGTTCGACCTAGCACTGTATAAAACAGAAAACCACCCATCGGAATATTGATCGGCACACCTATTTATACTCAACAGGTGATTGCCAATGGCGGACTCATGAGCTTGGGAGTGCCCGGATGTTCTCGAAACCTGGTGTAGTCGAATATCCCGAGGGATATGTTGGGATATTCTCATTTCTAATCTTTGGGATGTTTTGCCAACGTAGTCAGCTCCACACTGACAAACGAATTTATAAACAACAGTTCTTTTGAATGGTTGGCAAAACATCTTTACGAAAAGAAGAGAAAAAGGTTCGAGTTGTGTAAACTACTCTAAGCATAGTAGCTGGAAAACAACGTTGAGTAGCAGAAGAAATCCTTTTAACAATATGAAGGCCATCAGGACCCAACCATGGTAATTTTAGATAAATGGGACAACGTGATGGACCAATATGTTTACCACTATTAAATGTAGTAATTTTACGTTCAATAGTAGATTTTATTATATTAATGGGATATCCATTATTAAGAAAAATATTTATGATTTCATCAAGTTCCGTATCAAGACGGTTTGGTGAACAAATCATAAGTGCACGATGCGTAAGAGCGCTAATGAGGTTTATTTTTCTAGACTGAGGGGCAAAAGAAAACCAATTAAGATAGAGCCCTGTAAATGTAGGTTTTCTATAAACAGAGGTCTCAAACGTAGTACCAACTTTAGAAACACGAACGTCGAGGAATGGGAGAGAGCTACAGTCTTCAACCTCCATAGTAAATTGTAAAGATGGATGCAGGTTACAAAGAAAACGAAGAAACTGTTCAGCTTCGCTCCGAGAGGGAAAGCATGCAAAAGTATCATCAACGTAGCGTGTGTAGAATGCTGGCTTAGTAATTTTGGAAAATAATTCGTTTTCCAAAAATCCAACGAAAATGTTGGCTAACGAAGGACCAAGAGGGCTACCCATAGATATCCCATCAATTTGACGGTACATAATGTTGTTGAAACTAAAGGAGACTGATTTAGTAGCAAGTTCCATCAGTTCAACGAAAATTCGTTCAGGAAATTGTGGAGATTTTAAGGGGCCACGGTATAAATAGTCAGCACAAATACCAATGGTTTCATCCAAAGGTATATTAGTAAAAAGACTATTAATGTCAAAGGAAGCCAAGAACTCGGTATTTTTAGATAAAGGTAATTTTTGTATCTGCGATACGAATTGAAAAGAATCAGAGATACAATGGACCGAATAAAAAGAAAGCACAGGTTTAAGAAGATCAACCAGCCATTTACCAAGTTCATGTTGTGCAGAACCCAGCATAGATAAAATGGGTCGCAAAGGAATGTTGGGTTTATGGACCTTGGGTAAACCGTACATTCTAGGCCTTTGAGAACCGATGGGTCGGATTCTATCATAAATCTCCTTAGAAATAAATCCGCTTTTATGAAGTTGGAGAAATCTTTTCTGGATTTTTATTTCCATACGAAAAGTATCATCATGGCTTAAATCACCCAAACGGAGAAATTAAGGATTAAAATTATTCGACATGAAGAACGATTACTGCTTTCCATAATTGTTGTTGTCTCACCACGCTTCAGGGCATGTGGCGCAGTGGATAGATGTCTTGTATCTTGTAATTACTGCCTTCCATAGTTGTTGTTATCATCTCACCACGTTTTGGCCAACTAATCCTCTGGCCTGCTTTGGGGAGGATTGAAACTGTTATCTTAAGACAATGCTCACCTGGAACCATAGAGACGAGAGAGAGAGAGAGAGAGAGAGAGAGAGAGAGAGAGAGAGGTGGGGGAGAAAGAAGTTTTAAAAGAAATATCTCATACATGTTTGACTTTTACTTTGTTGTCCAACGCCAGGTAGCCATACTTGTCTGAAATATGAGAATGAAAAAAAAGAAAAGAAAAAAAAAGAAAACGTACGAATTGTGACGTAGTTCCGGTTACAGTCTGCTGTTTTTATTACCAACCATATCGAATCAAAACCGAATAAAATAACGAAATAGCAACACTATAGCATCATATGCTATTAACACATAATTTAGTAATTCACTTTCCAAAATATACAGATTGGAATAATATTTTTATAGCTGAAAATAATAAAGAATCATTATTTTATGGTGCCAGACGAGAATCTATCTATCTATCTATCTATCTATCTATCTATCTATCTATCTATCTACTTATTATTTATTATATAAAAGTCAGTGTGTGTGTGTGTGTGTGTGTGTTTGGGTGCCTTCCTCATAGGCTCTGAAACGGCTGACCCTATCTTTTGCAAGTTTCACACAAAGTTTATTTATATGTTTGGCAGTGTTCTTAGATATGTTTTGTACAGAAATTCATCCGTTCTGTGTGTAAAAAAAAACAAAACGTTTTTTGTAACGTGTTAAGAACGTGGCTAAAATAAATATATAATGGTTTTAAAGATGTGGTTTATAAGATGGTATAGAATTTACGGTTTTTTTTATAATAATTTATAACTTTACATTACAACATATATATAGATATATATAGATATATATGTAACTATACCTGTACACACACGCACGCACACACACGTATATATATATATATATATATATATATATATATATATATATATATATATATATATATATTGGATGGTTACGTACCCAGGCACTTCAAAATCTTCTTACTATTTTCAAAATGTACATTGTTTATGTTTGGCTGTTTGGTTCTTATATATAGTGTTTCTAGTATTTTTAATCTTTTAACGTTTGAATCCGTATGGATGATTTTTGTGTTTTCAACTAAACCCTTTCTAAACTGAGAATGTTGGTAGCCATGTTGTTTTTGGTGTTGGCAAATACAGCTTGTATCAGAAAAGTGTAGGGTCAATCGTCTGGGCAATGTATTTGTCGTGTGTCCAATCTACTATTGGTGTTGGTGATGCATTCTCCCAAGGAACATTTGAATTGGTTTTATCGATTGATTTTGTTGTACGGAAAGTTTTGTTTGTAATATGTTGTAATGTAAAGTTATAAATTATATTATTATGAAAAAAAAAAAAAAAAATTCTATACCATCTTGTAAATCACATCTTTAAAACCACTGTACATTTATTTTAGCCACGTTCTTAACACGTTAAAAAAACGTACATTTTTTTTACACACAAGACGCTTCACTTGTTCAAGAAATTTAAATATAATTTTAACTGAAGCATATAAAAAGCATCCAAATTTTAAACGAACAATAATCAAAAAACTTCCTGAAGACGACTGTTGAAAATCAGTTGAAAGTACTTGCAAAATACAACAACAAAAAAAAAACAGATGGATCAAGACGACTATATAACTAGGGAAATGTACACACACACACACGTTGACTGTTATATATATATATATATATATATATATATATATATATTGTATTTTAAATTAATAAATTAATAAATTAAAAAAAAAAACCCTGTAAATCTATCTCATCTATCAAGCCTAATGCAATTCATCTAATAACGAAATATTTTATAAGGCACTCTCTATAAAACAAACCTTTAGTAATAACAACTTTCCAAATTATATCGGCGATCCACAAATTAAACACACATTAGTCGCCATTACAAAAAAAACACACTAATAATAATAATAATAATAATAATAAGAAGAAGAAGAAGAAGAAGAAGAAGAAGAAGAAGAAGAAAATAAAAACAATAATAATAATAATAATAATAATAATAATAATAATAATAATAATAATAATAGCCAGACCTCGGCCGGACAAGCGCAAAGAGAACTAGGACCTTGGAGAGGCTGAGTGCCACTCAAATTCCAGTTTAAACCAATGGTCACTGCCAGCGAGAAATCAATGGTAAGAGGCTGTTGCGATGATGCAAATTCATTTGCAAATGCTATCGAAGGAGGTGGAGAGAGCTGGGCGTCTGGGGAGACTTGTTGTCACTCACCTTCCAGAGAACACCACAGGTTTCCAATCAGATCGTTTGTTGACCTGTGTGAAAGCTCCATGTGAGCCAATGATAATAATACAAAATAATAATAATAATAAAAACACAAATAATAATAAGAAGAAGAAGGAGAAGAAGAAAAAGAAGAAGACCACCACCACCAACAACAGCAACATATTCTACTGTAACCAGATGCATGCTAATTATAAAACCGACAAAAAAGCTAATGAAATACTATGCATGAACATATTTCAACCATTGAAAAAATTTTAAACTTCGATTCATCATTTATTATAAAAAATTAAAACAACTCATTTACTAATGAGCAATAATCCGACACGAAAACGATTTCACAAAAAATGATGACCAGGAAGATCTTTATTTTAATAAAAACATTAAAAAAAAAAAAAGAAAAAAAAAGAAGCATCTATAAATTCGGCAAACACTTTTGGAATGTTGGTGGGTGTGGCTCTGAGATTTTGTTGACGATTATATGTCTTGAAATGTAGAAGTGTAAACTTGGAAGTAGGTTTATCTCTGTAATTCAATTCCAAACATTCGGAGAGGAGGGCATACCAGAAGAAAACAGAATCAGATTTCAATTCCGTTCTGTGGAATTTGAAATTCCTACACACTTGGCTGGAGAAATTTTCTTGATTTTTTTTATTAGCTTTATTTATTTTGTTGACACATTTTTCTTTTGTTTTTGTTAATGACGTCACGTACTTTGGTCGAACAACTTAAGTGCCTCGTTTCGTTTGCAACAGTGGACTCTGTTAGGATTTGTTTGGATTGGGTGACGGGTCTTCAGGGAGGACAGATTAAGTTTAAGAAAACGTGCACACACCCAAAGACCCACAAACAAACAAACAAACAAACATGGATATACGATATTTTGACCTCAATGAGCACAAGTATCCGCATATTTTTGCTCCTAGCCATATGAGAGAAGGTCGGTCATATGTTTTTAACGGAAATATTTATTGCATTAATTTATCAATTTATCACAAAAAATATTAATGACAAGAAGACCACCCATTGGATCATCATCATCATCATCATCATCATCATCATCATCAGAATCATTATTGTTGTGGTTATCGTCATCATCATCATCATCATCATCATCATCATCATCGCTATCATAATCACCCCCCCCACCTTTCATCACTGACAGGAGGATGGCAACAGAGGAAGAGTTGGTATCAGGATCCGTTGTCCTCTGGTCGTCTCTGTCTTTGCATGTATGAAGCAAAGACAATAACAGGTGCAAAGCTGCAAATCAAGCGATGTTGCATTTGTGCAATTCCTTTGTGTGTTCTTCCAGGGCCAAACCTTCTCCGACTTTGAATGCGGATGATAAACACCCACAATCCTGCAAGTTAACGAATAGCTGCAACCAACGGAAAGAACTTTACACAGATCAGATAACTTTAAGAAAAAGTCTTACAATCCAAATTCTACCCAATCTGCACCATTAACGATTACCACACAAGACCCTTACATTCATTAACCCTTATCCTCGAGTGACTTTCGGGCCTTGATAAGTGGTGACTCCTTGTAAAATTTATCTGTACCTAAATCAATGCTTAAATCTAAATGCCGATTCCATGAATAAAGTGTCTTTCCTAGAACTGGCCGCTTGTGGAACACTGTTCCACTGGTATGCTTTCCGGTTAACTTCAAGTCCAATGTAAACAAGTTCTTGTTGAACCATATGCATAAATAATCAAATTCTACCCAATTGACACCATTATCGATTACTACACTACCACCTTACATTTATTAACCATTATCCTCGAGTGACCTTTAAGCCTTGATAAGTGGTGCCCCATGAAGTTCAAGTAACCTAGCAATCATCATCATCATCGTCGTCATCATCATCAGTTTAACGCCTGTTCAACACACTAACACGTGTCCGATACCGTGGCTATGTTTGCCACGAATAATTGCTGCAATGACAATGTTAACCTGTTAATTTTTTCCTCATGACATCCGGGTTTAAAGTGTTTCTGTTCTGGAAAGATCTCTAAATAACCTATAATAAATGACCTATAAATAAATAACCTATAATAAATGACCTATAAATAAATAACCTATAATTAATAAGTTTTTTTTAAATTTTTTGTTTACTCTTATATCTTTTAAGAACTTTATCTCCTTTTTTCCCGTCTTTTGTTCTTTTATAAAAAAAAAATGTATTTTTCTTATGGATTTACATGGGTCTCTGATGGGTTGTTTGTTTAATCTATACGATTCAATGTAAAACGTGTAAGACGTACCATACCAACCAATAAAATTATATGAATGTTAATGTTGTGGTTTTTTAATTGTTAACGATATATATGCTCTGAAAGTGCAAATCCATTTTTATTTAGCTGAATTAAATGTGACAATTTTGAACTCTCCCATGCACAAGTTATGAACTCTTCCAAACTATATAAATTAACAGTGATTTACGACTCTCAGTCAGGTCCGTGTACTTTCGTAGTCCGCCATTTTGACAATACTTACTACGACAGTTGCTCTTTGTATATACTGTTGTTTGTTTCAATATATTTTACATTTTCTAACTTATCTCCGTGTCCGTGTCTTCCTTGGTGACCCTTCCAGGAAAGCTTTATTGAAAACCAACTGTTTATTAAGTCTTCTAAGGAGGATTTCTGCTTTTAACCGACCATTTGTCCAAAACATTAGCATATTCAGTGCTGCGACCATGTAAATTTGTCGATATATATATATATATATATATATATATATATATATATATATATATATATATATATATTAAGCTGGTCTGCAGTTTAATTTGTTGCTGGCTATCTTGCTCTTGCTTGTTGCTGGATCTCAACATTTTGTTAACCGAGAGAGAGACTTAGCTGTCGTACAAAGCTAAGACTCTGTAACATCATATTTGTATAGATATTCCCTCAGGCATTTGGGCTCATGGATTTTAAATGTCTGAGGGAGTGGCACTCGTCTGACAAGACGTTGCAATCATCATATATATATATATATATATATATATACTAGCAAAAGTACCCGTCGTTGACTGGGTTACAAAAACAACCTACAGAAAATGGACTCTGATTTATGAAAGTATGATAGGTTATGAAAAGGAAGGGTTGTAAATTTGGGTTGAATTTGGGGGTATCAAAACCAAAGCAAAATATGATGAAAGTAAAAATAAAATAGATAAACCTCATAATTTATTATACCATACCTGTTCACACTGAAACACTTATCACAATATTCTGTGGATCTATATTAAAAAATCTTGGTAAACTTTGTGACATATTTCCATTCTATGGAGGCTAGGTGTGAACGAACACCCCATAATTTTATTATACTATATTTTTTCACACTGAAACATAATTATCAAAGTATACTTACGCAGATATATATGAAAAGTCTTTATTAAAGTTTGTGCCTATTTCCATTCTATGGAGGCCAGGTGCGAACGCAGACCCCACAATTTTATTATACCATCCCTATTTAAGTTAAAACATACTTATCAAAGTATTCTTATGTACATCTATATCAAAAACACTTGTAAACGGTTTTTTTAATTTTTTAATTTTTTTTATTTCCATACTTTGTGGACCAGGCACGAACGCAGACCCCATAATTTTAATGAACCACCGTTCTGCCAGATCAAACATACCCATTCCTGTGTCTCGATACATTTTCTATCATTATATGAAATCAGTTTTTTAAAAATAGTCAACCATATAGGAGCCTATTTGTGACCAGACACACACACAGCTTTATATTATATAATATATTCCTCTCCTTTTATTGAGCACTTTTAGTAACCTCATTAAATTCATTAGCTATCACTCCCGAATATCTTTTACCTTTATATATATATATATATATATATATATATATATATATATATATATATATATATATATATATATATATAGTAGAAATGGTAATTAATAATATACATGGAGATATATGGAGGGGAAGGGGAATATGTGGGGGTAGGAGGAAGGGGTTACTTTAAAATTCGAGTCTTAATGTTAAAGTTTTTGGCGTCTCGTTGGTGAGATGATTTCTTGATAAGCATGTCTTGACCTGTTGGGTGTTCGTTTAGGTTCGGAGGCGGGGGGGCTATGATTCGGTTTATTTATTTAGTTTTTATTTGTTGTTAATTGTTTGGGGAGGATTAGCTAGCGGCCGCGGGCGCGAGCACACACATGCGCACGCACACACATATATACTTAAAGAAACGTTCACAAGTACACATACATCTCCGCCCTGGCGTGCAAATATATGTAGACATTACTCCCTGATGGTGGTAGATATGGCAGTTAGGTTGCCATAAAGTTGCTGCATTGTGGGATGATCTTGCCAATACATACGTAACATACGGGTGTATTTGTTGTCTAGCTTTCTTTCCAATCTTTACGTGAGTGTCCAGGTTGTAGAACTGTAAACAAGAACAGACTCCACTACTGCTCTGAAGAACTGCCTTTTCAGTTTGTCGGCTAGCTTTGAAGTCCATACTAACTGCAACTTATCCAATGCAGCCCACGCTTTTGCAATGCAAATTTCGATATCTCTCTCCATGGAACCTATGTTGCTGCCCAGATAAACTTGGTGACTTCTTTCAGTGTTGTTCCATCTAGAGCTTTAATCGCCTCCTCCACACTGAAAGTCATGCAATAAATGTTTTTTTATATTTTTGCAGACTTTACATATCTCCATTTATTTTGTCTACATTTTTTTCTCCAAATCATTTTTTCGGTCCATATAAAAAATTCCAACAATACATTGGAAATATCATTAGTAATTTTGCTAGTTTGAATTTCTATAATTTCAATTCTATTAGGTTAAAAGAAGGTTCTTGTGGAATTTTTAATTTTGATTTCAAATGACGTATTTTCAAATAAGTTTTCGTTATAATACCTTTACTTTATATATTTTTTAAAATAACGTTTTTCACTCTATCCAATCATTTAAATTTCAATAGTTTTAAAACAATTATGTCTTCTTTTCAGAACGTTGAATACAAGATGGAAAAAAGCAAATTTGCACAATTTTTTTATTTCAATTCAAGCTAGGCTGAAAAGCTGTTGAAACAATTCGCAATATCAACGATGGGTTTAGTCCAGGAGCCACTACTGAACTCACAGCACAATGGTGGTTTAATAAATTTTGTGGTGGCAACAATAATCTTGAAGATAATGAGCGTAGTGGTCGGTCATCGGATGTTGACAACAATCAATTAAGTGCCTTAGTCGAAGCCAATCCATGCACAAATATTCGAGAACTTGCTTCTGAATTAGACATAATTTATACAACGATTTCCAATTACTTTAGAGACATCGGACAGATAAAAAAAAACTTGATAAATAGGTGCCTTACAGATTAAATAACAACCAAAGGAACGCTGTTATGAAGTATTATCTTCCCTTCTTTTATGCAACAAGAACGACCCGTTTATCGACCGGGTTGTGAATTGTGATGAAAAGTGGGTTTTTTACGACAACCGGCGACGCTTAGCTCAGTGGTTAGACGCTGACGAAACTCATTTTCCAAAAACAGAATTGCACCAAAAAAGGACATGCGGAATGTTTGGTGGTAGTGACCTGTCTTATTCATTACAGTATTTTAAATGCATTACGGCGGAGAAGTATTGTCAACAAATGGATGAAATGCCATAGTAACTTCGACAACAACACCCAGCATTAGTCAACAGAAAAAGCCCAATTCTCCTCCACGACAATGCTTGATTGCACGTTGCTAAACCGCCACAGCAGAAGTTGAACGAATTGGGCTACGAAACTCTGCCTTATCCGCCATACACTCCAGACCTCTTTCCTACCGACTATCACTTTTTCAAGCATCTCAACAACTTTCTGCGTGAGAAATGCTTAAAAAACCTTAGCGGTATCAAAAACGTCTTCAGCAACTTCATCCCCATCAGAAGGCAAGATTTTACGTTACTGGCAGAAATAGCCTTGTTTTGCGTTGGGAAAACTGTGTTTATTTTGATGGTGCTTAGTTCGATTAATACATTATTTTTTGTGCCGAAATATGTTCATCTCAATTGAAAACTTAATAACCGCAAGGACTTTCTTGTCAACCTGCTAAATTTGTTTTGGACAATTTAGTTTTTGTCGAGACAGCGAGACCTGAAACAAGTTTGCTTGGCACAAAATCGCAAATTACTGTATTAATGTTTTTATGATCTTTTATTTATTTATTGAGTTCTACTTCCTATTAGCACGGCCACCGAGATACAGAAAAATATCTCGTTGGCCATCAGTTACTTTGAAAGAAAAAAAAAACCCCAAAAAAACCAAAACAATTAATCTAAGTAAATTTAATAACTGTTCAAACAAGTTGCACGATTCGAACCCCCGAACATGAGTTGCACTTAACGCCAACTGTTGACGCTTTAAACAATGAGACTAATTTTAACAGCTACACAACGTGGTGAGAAATGAATTCTATTATGCCGAGCAGGCAGACAACCATAGTGTGATGTCATAATAATGTTCAATAGAAAGGAAATGGAATTTATCGCTTTGATTAAACCGCTTGTATTATTTCTCATTAAAAAGTCCGGATGAAATGAGGCTACAAATTATGCTTTAATAAATATTTAATGATTATCTACCTACGTATGCTTCATCTTTGCTCAATCTACATCTATCTATCTATATATAAAAGTGAACGTGCCTGTGTGTCTGTGTACATTTCCCTACGCAATAACTCTGTCAATTCTAAGTCTACAGACTCGAAATTTGATATACAGGCTATGGAGATTTGGGAAAATCTTTGTAATGCGTTTTCGGCCAGAAATTTGGCTGTCAAGGGATCAAAGTTCAACGATTTGACCTTTTAGAACGTTTCCAAACTCCTCCGACAATTTTGGGTCTAAATACTTGAAATTTTGGATATAGATTCCTTAAACACGGATCTAACTTAATAACCTGATTAGAGCCCAAAACAATAAATGTTAAGGGGTCATAATAGGGGCCAATGATAAAAAATTGACCTCTGCGGTCACTGCCAAATTACTCAGAGAATTTCTGGTCTAAATATTTGAAATTTGACATAAAGGGTATTCAGAGACAGGGCAAGCTTTTTAATCGGTTTGGGTCAAAAATTTTTAGTTACCAATATATAAATGTATGTATGTATGTATGTATGTATGTTTGCATGTCTGCCTAATACTTTCGATATAGTCGACGGATTTTTACTAGATCAGTATCGTTTGAAGTTCGACCACATATCGAAAAATTGAAGTTCGACAAATATCGAAAAATTGGCTAAAAACATTAATATCTTCACCGGCAACTGGGCACTTTTCTACAGGGGAGGGGGATCGCTTTTTTCGCCGATATTTTTTAAAGTCATCCTCTCCTTTCGATTGTCTAGCCTTAATTAAAACCTACGTCACTTCCGGGTTGGCGGTGGTCGTAACAGCAAAGAGGTCAGGTTTTTCCCCGTTCTTTTCCTCCCTTGGGGTGCGGGTTCGAGCCTGTCTTCCTACTACCACTGTTTTTTTTATTAATATATAAAGGTATGTATGTTTGCATGTCTGCCTAAAACTTTTGACAGAGGTGACGGATTTTCACAAATTCAGTATCGTTTTGAAGCTCGCCCCTTCAGGCGACAAATACCGAAAAATTAGCTAAAAAACATTAATTTCTTCACCCTCAACTGGGCACTTTTCTACAAGGGGGGTTCGCTTTTTTCGCCGATATTTTCGATTGTCTAGCCTTAATTTAAACCTACGTCACTTCCGCGGTGGTCGTAACAGCAAAGACGTCACGTTTTTTCCGTTCTTTTCCTCCTTCACGGTACGGGTTCGAGCCTACCTTCCTACTACCACTTTTTTTTTTTTTTTTGCTCAACATACACCTCCAAACGCCCGGGCAACGCCGGACTGAAATGCTAGTTATCAGTATAAAGATAACTATTCAAACTATATATAGTTAAATGTAATATATTGACCCATTGACTACCATATACTCATTAAGCCTTATCCTTCAGTGGCTTCCGAGCCTTGATAATATATTACTCCCGTTCAGCCCAAAACAATGTATATTGCACTTGAGCATAAGGGGATACTATTTGAGACCATGTTTAGAGAAGATGTTGGTTATGTTGCATTTAAACTTCTGCATGTCAGTACAGTCAGGGAAGCAGATAGCAGGAAGGGAATTCCAAAGTCTAGTTGTTCGAGGGAAGAAACTATTAGAGTAGAAAACTTTCCAACATTTAGGGACCTAAGTGGGTTTGTCGTGGGTGGGGACGTTCAGGGGACACAAGAGCAAAGAGTTCATCAGAACCCATTTCATTGAAATATTTGTAAAGCAAGCATAGGGATTCAACATTGTGGCGATGAGTCAGGGGTTGGAGAGCTTAGTTGACAATGCGGGATATATTAGATTGAAGACTTCTTTGCGTCTGATTAGATTACAAAGTTAATAAAATTGTTAACTGATGTTTTATTCAAAATGTTTTAGAAGCAGTATCTTCTGGGATTTCATTTAGTTTTTGTTTTCTAACCTGTCATCCCGATTTTTAAAAGATGGAATCGTCCGATCGTCGAAGACAGGATGCAAGCAAGCAAGCAAGCAAGCAAGCACGGCTTTCAGTTTTATAATTATATAGATTATTAGACTGAGCTATTGATCAGGAGAGATGGATGAAAAAGATGTAGATTATATATTGGAATAAAAACCAGTATTTATTTATTTGCTTCCCCACTGAGCAAATTAGGCACAAGGCCGTTTTTTCATGTGGAGATGGAGGGAGAGGGGAGGGAAAGGGCGGGACCAGCTCCCGAGAGGTGGGAAATGGGAGCTGGATAGTAACTGTTGGTATGAAGGGTTGCCCCTACATTGACCAAGGTCAGATATGTGGGGTTACCCACACATATGGTCTTTGCTAGTCTTAGCTTGCAGCATCTGGGGATATTTATTTGCTTCCCCACTGAGCAAATTAGGCAGGAGGCTGTTTTTTAATGTGGAGATAGGGGGAGGGAAAGGGGGGACCAGCTCCCGAGAGGTGGGAAGTGGGAGCTGGATTAGAAACTGTTGGTATGAAGGGTTGCCCCTTCAGTGACCAAGGTCAGATATGTGGGGTTACCCCCACATATGGTCTTTGCTAGTCTTAGCTTGCAGCATCTGTGTTTATTTATTTGCTTCCCCACTGAGCAAATTAGGCAGGAGGCCGTTTTTAATGTGGAGATAGGGGGAGGGGGGAGGGAAATGGGGATCCAGCTCCCGAGAGGAGGGAAGTGGGAGCTGGATTAGAAACTGTTGGTATGAAGAGTTGCCCCTTCAGTGACCAAGGTCAGATATGTGGGGTTACCCCCACATATGGTATTTGCTAGTCATAGCTTTGCAGCATCTGTCGGAACAGATACTACACTTTGATCTTGTCCTCCGTGCCGCCGAAGCGGGGTTTGGGCCAGTGGAATAAAAACCAGTAACTAGATCCCAACTTCAACCCTAACCCCCAACCCCAACCCCAACCCTAACTAACTAACCCTAAATCTAATCCTAACAACTTGGTAGATTCCACACTCTAACAAACGCATTACTTATAATGTTATTCCGTTCACAACTTCCTTTGTGTGTTTCGCTGTCGCACTTGAAGGCATTAAACTACCTGATTGAGTTATAGCATATGCATAGGTGCGTACATCATGCTTTAAACTAACAACCTTTATTTACTTCCGTTTCACAAAAGCAAACGATAGATTTAGGCGGAGTGGGGGGGACATGTCTGTATTACCATGGCAATAGAAGTCTCCGCTATTTTGCAAATCGAAAGAGTTGTTTGGGCAATAAATCTATACGATATCTATGAAATAAGATAGCCTTTGTTCATGTTCAGATTTTTTTTTTTTTTTTTTTTAGTTTTATGGTATGTCAGTCGTTCGTGGGTAAGTAGTTTCATGTGACAAGTATTCTGGAGGTTCGAGTTTCAATCCTTACTACCGGCATTACTGATTAACCATCAAATAAGAGTGTAACATAGCGCGGACAGCAAATGCATGCGAAATGAGTCATCAATAAAGAAAAAAATAAATAATCTATAAATATAAAAGCGAAAATGTATGTATGTGTGTTCGCTTTTCCTGTGTGTCTACAAAAGGCTTCTTTCAGAGGAGCGGTCGGTCGCTTAACAACTTTTTATATCACATACAAATCGTAATATCTCACACTTAACAATGAAGCTCGCCTGTCTATTTAATTTGCTCGATTTCGGGAAGATAAATGTTCAAGATTTGTCGCTCGCCGCATGTGGCTTAGTCTTTTTCCTATAACATCTTCGGGGGTGGGGGAAGCGTTCAACAGTAAATGAATACCATCCCGCAGTAAAAACTTGAACTCATTTAAAACGGGCACCTGCTAAATCCAACTAATTAAATAAATTCAAACGTGTTTCTGTTAGCATCTCGCGGTGGGGCAATGGTTAACATCCCACGTTTTTTTTTTTTTTTTAATTTACAACTTTGCCTCAAGGGTTCGGGTTCGATCCTCATACTTACTTTTTTAACCCCTCCTCCCAAACACCCGGGCAATGCTGGGTACCCCTCGCTTGTATATATAAAGGACAAAGAGAGCAATCACGTGTGTGTGTGTGTGTGTGTGTGTGTGTGTGTGTGAGAGAGAGAGAGAGAGAGAGAGAGAGAGAGAGAGAGAGAGAGAGAAATGTGGAGCACGGAACCAGATCACGTGAGAGGTATGAATAACATTTGCGAGAAATGATCACGTGGGTGACTTAATGACTGCAACAATGATGAAATAAATGTCGTAGTGGATTATGATGGGCGTACACTAAAAAGTCTGTCGTGTAATGTGTACCTTAACACCATATGTTGATATGCGTACTTGGGACAAAGGGTTCATCCTGATGTATATATATATATATATATATATATATATATATATATATATATATGGTGTATTTATATATATATATATATATATATATATATACATATGATGTATATATATATATATATATATATATATATATATATATATATATATATATAATGTATATATATATATATGATGTATATATATATGATGTCACTATTGTTGGTGCTTCACTATATGAACCCTAGATTATGTTGTTGCTGTCTATTTATTTTATATTTATATATAATTGTTCATGTGTGTGTGTGTGTGTGTGTGTGTGTGTGATACATGTATTTTGAATATACCTTCATGCGTCGTTGATCTTGTCCATCCGGAATTCATCTTGTTCTTGGAGAGGGAGGCTGGAAACCTGTTTGGACGCATATTCATTCACTTCCAAGACGATTTTCTTATGGTTGATTTTATAGTTTTCTATTTACTTTCCAAGTGTCGATCGCAGAAGAATGGAAAGTGAATATCTTTGCTTGCGTGGTTAATTCTAGGTCTCTATTTTCACACACATCAGCTCCCTCCCCAGTGAAGGGGGAGGGAGGACCTGTTAAACTGTCCGCCCTGCTCAACGTCCATATTCCAACTCTCTATCTCCAGCTAACCTGATTCACGTAACATACACCTAGATCCGATCAGCTGACCAGACCTTCCAGTAAACTTGTCTATGATCTAGCTTTGTTATATTTTGACAGTTTTTATAAATATTCTTTATATTCATCTCCCGCCCATCTCTCCAGTTAGATAGATAGATAGAACGAGATGGATAGATAGATAAATAGATAGATAAATAGATAGATCAACACTTTCTTGTGTTCGCCCTACTTCATAATTGTTGTACAACAACAACAACAACAACAACAACAAAACAAATGAATTGAAGTTCTTTTCTATTCTTTGTCTACTTTACGACTGAATCCACAACGTGTTGGCTGTTTGGGTAACGTTACAAAAATTACTTAACATGACTACCTGACGGAAGGAGATCAATCTACTTCCTGTGGATTAAAGCATTCAGTTCGAGATTTTGTATGAATGTTGAAATTCAACAAGTACGAATCTGAAAAAGATCGGAGGTTACATCGGCCGAAACGTGGTGAAAATAACAATTAAAGATTGGAACCGTAGTCTGAAAAAATACAAATAATGAAATTATCCATCCTTATTAAAAAAAAAAAAAATATGGCGCAACATAATCGTCTTTCTAGCTAAAGAAAAATACTTTTTTTCGCTTTCTTTCCCTACGTGTCATTTTGGACTTCCGCCCGTGATTCAAGTTCGTTTACACGTATCTCTCATTCTACTATTTCTTCCAATGGAATTTCCCAATTCCCTTCCGTAGCTCTAAATTGAGGTCACATCATTGGTTGTCCTTTAACGTTGTACTGATATGGTTTGACATTAGGGACGTGCAGAGAGTGGTGGTACTAGGGTTGTCCAACCACCTGCCCCTTTTATTCCTGTTTTAAAGGTGCCCTTTTCAGAAGAATGTATTGTAGGCTTGTTTTCTACCGTTATCATATTTTGCCGTTTTTTTCTTCACTTGAGCACCTACCCTTAAAACAATTCTTTGCACGTCACTGTTTGACATGCATTAATTTGCATACGAATGAATTAGCTGCGTTGAAAAGACGTTATAAAAAGGACTAATTAGATAGAAGGGGAGGGGGGGGAAGTCGAGTGTTTAGCACCGAAGTTTATGAATTCGTGTGAATGTTGCAAATCCTAATTAATAGATTATTGTAACGTTACACACGTTTGAACATGTAGACCCAACACGTTGTTGACAGACTACGTCACAAATTAGGACCAAGACAAAGAATAACCCGAACTCACTTTTTTTGTAACAAAAACATTTATTTCCTCATTCTCCCGCCCCGCGTGTCTTCTCGCTATGGATGTCACGTCTCTAACGTGATAGTCTCCTCGAACGTGCTCTCTCTCCTTTTTATAATCTTTTTTTTTTCATTTTGTATGCATTTACCATATGTGCGTCCCCGCTCTGTTACAGTTTGGAGAGGATTGTGTTTTTTTGGATCGCAATTATTTTGAGGTGACATGTGATATAATTGTGTAATAACAAACATGGTGTTGCTAGTCTCAGTCTTTTCTACAAATTCTATTATGCCATGTGTTCCTCAGAATTTTCTGATCTATTCCCTGCTTCCTTTCTTCCAGCTCGTTTGACTCGTTGGTCAAATCAATTCGTTGCTTTAATACCTCATTGTAATGCAGCTTCTTATTCCAGTAGCTTCTTTCTAAAGACTACACGGTTGTGGAACTCTCTTCCTGCTCACTGTTTCCCTTCTACTTACAGCTTTGGTCTTTTCAAGACTAAGCTAATAGGCATCTCCATCCATCCATCCATCCATCCACCCATCTATCGCCCTTGAGCCCCTGGAGGCCATGGGCCATCTACAATTTTGTAGATCCTTTTCTAGCAAGGAGTTCGTTTTGCAGGGTGAGGGTGCTGGCTCCACGCCGAACCTTCCCAGAAGATACATACAGCGCTGACCTCCCCCTCCCCTCATTCTTACACGCGGTCACATATTTCTGTTGATGCGTCATAGCTAATCCATAGCCCTTGAGCCCCTGGAGGGGCATAGGTCATCTACAACTTTTTGTAGATGTTTTTGTAGCGAGGAGTTCATTTATTTTTATAGGGTGAGGGTGCTGGCCCCACGCCCAACCTTCCCAGAAGGTACATATAGCGCCTAGCCTTCCCAAATGGTCACCCATCTGGTACTGGCCAGACCCAACGTTGCTGGCGAGAACCGGTGTGTCAACGTGATTGTGCCGTACTAATAGGCATCTCCTGTCTTTACAATAATCAGATTGCGCACTTGTTAGCTCCGTATATGCATGCAGAAGTTCAAGTGTAACGTGAACCGACATCTTGCTGCCCAAATCCCAACATAGTGCCCCAGTAGTTGCTGCCCCTGATAGTAGCCTCCTACACCACAGTGGCAATGTGCCTTGTTTGGGGTGAAAATGTAAAAAAAAAAAAAAATCAAGTGGTTTCATGCCTTGTCTCGAGCGATTTCCATAAAAATATATTTCATGTACAACAGTATTGTTATTCGCGCGTTCATGACATGAAATAAAAAACAAAAAAACAAAACAAAACAAAGCAAAAAAAAAAACACCCTAACAGCAATGCCGCTCATTGGCTCGTATCCTTTGATGTTGTATTCTTTCATTCTATCGTGGCACGGTAAAGTTAGATATAAACTTTTCAGATACATATGCGGAGTACAGACCGCATTATCATCGGTATATTACGGCAGGTTTCGTAAATTGCTAGAAGATGCCGAACGCAAGCATTGTGATTTTTATTTTACAAAACACGATGACCAATGTTAAAAGACTATGTATAAAACTAAGAAAAACAAATATAGAAGAAAACCGGAAGTGAAAGGGATATACAAATCGTAAATATAGCAAAAAAAAAACCCCAAAAAAAACATAAATATAAAATGAAAAAGTCATCGTATGGCAATTTCAACGCAAAAATATTTTTGTTACGAAAAAAATATAATGAAAAATGAATGGACAATTTTCAAAGCTTTTAAAATTAAAAGAAAAAAAAATCACATCAAGAAAAAAAATGTATGGCAAATTTCATGTATAAACTTTTTTGTTACGGAGAAAATTTACTACAGTTTATGGACCGTGCTAAAATAATAACGTTATTGTTTAGAAGCCATTCTTAATATAAGGAGGTGGCTTTGTTAATTATTCTGTACTGTCAGTTAATGATTTAATAAACAAGAGATACCGTAAAAATTCAATTAGACTTTAAATATTTTGTAAAAAATAGCATGGTGTTTAAACTGCACGAGTACCTCCTTTTTTGCCTACTCCTTTTTAATCCTGTGTACGTTGGGAGAAATTGACTCCAAACAATTTTTTAAACATTACCGAATTTTCCGCCATAAATGTTTATTGTGCCCGTAGGTTCGTGCTATTTCATTGGCTAAACGTTTCGGCACTTTCAAGTGGCTTATGTAACCTGTCAGAATATGCCTACAAGACATTCGTTTTAGCACGGTCCATATTCTACATAAGTAGTGCTTCCCGTCACCTGTTGGGGGCGAGGTAAGCAAGACTGAAGTTTGGTTTTACACGATCATCTTATCTGCCAAACAGAAACACCTGCCTTACTTCATCCGTACGTGTCATTTTGGACTTCCAACCATGATTCAAATTCTTTTACACGGATCTCTCATTGTACTATTATTTCCAATAGAATTTCTCCATTCTCTCACGGGATTCGAAAATTATGCTCTCTAAAATAATGCCATACTTTGTGCTCCTAACGTTAACCAACATTTCTGCAGGTTTTATAGTTAAAGTCACTTGGGAAAAAAATCAAGTGTCGTCTTGTTTGTTTTATTCAATTTCTCGATATATTAGGTAGCAACAGAAGGGACCACATGATGGCTGCTAATATCCTTAATGAAAATGGTGACATATTGATTTTATACTCTCTTGTCAATAAAGATTACTCTAAGCAATATCTCCACAGATGAAGTAGCAGTACTTTATCTTACGACGTATCTTACGACGTATCTGACGACGTATCTTACGACTCTTACATATGTTGGATATTTGAGCCGTGTTTGCTGAGAAATCATTGTTTTGTACTAGTAGAACAATAATACCGAAAATCATTTTGACATAAGCTTGCGCCTGCAGAACAATAATAATTATCAAATGTACCAAAAAGTCATTTATGGGGAAATCATGTACTTAACATCTAAATATGCCATCTCCTCTCTTTAAAATAATCAATTATTATTTACAAAGCCATTCTTAACATGAGCATAAGCATGTTTTATTCGGGAAAGTACCCGAAAATAAATGTCATAGTTAAAAAAAAAAAAGAGTCGAGTTATTACTTGTTTTATGTTCCTTGCATTTTATAAAGTCTGATACTCTTAAGTCTAAATATGGCTTGAAGGGTAAAAAGGTTATTTGAGTGGAAATTATAGCCTAAAATTTTAATATCTAACTATCTGTATCATATGAGCCACTGCTCCTCCATGTGTTCCAATAGCATCACCAAGTTACCAAAAGTTCTGACAGCTTTAACAGATCCATCATCCAAATATACTTTCCCAATGTCTAAGTTCTAGTAAGATTGCCAACTCGATTTTCTTCCATGTGAAGGCATGAAAGAAGCTCTGAATGCCATCTCAGCAGATGTGGCACTGTGGCAGCAGTGTTCCATCTTTTCACATATCTCACCCGTATATATAGAGAGGATCACGAGTTTGGTATTTTCTGGAGCAGTAGAATGATGCAACCATTTTAGAATTAGACACAGGTTTGCCATTTTAATTCTGGAGTGAAATTCAACCATTGTGTAAGAAAGAGACTGTAAGGACGAGTAGTAGTAGTAGTTGCGTCACTGCTATTGTTTGTAACGGATTATTGCGGCTGTATGCAAATGTAGAGCTATGTGCAAAGTGATGTAACGGCAAGGAAAAAGAAAAAATACTATACAAAGAACGTGTGTACGGATTGACGATGACGTTCGAGAAGACACAAGTCAGAGAGAAGGAGCACGATCACGTTTTATTCAGGAAAGTACCCGGAAATAAATGTCGTTGCCGCAAATAAATAAATAAATAAATAAATAAATAAATGAAAATAAATAAATAAATCGAAAAATAAAAAAAATTAAAAAATAAATGAATAAATAAATAAAATAAATAAATAAAATAAAATAAATGAATTAAATAAATAAACTCATAAAGGAGTCAAGATATTACTTGTTTTATGTTCCCTGCGACGAACTCAGCTACAACGTGTTGAGTCCTGAGTATCTACATGTTTTTAACGCATGAGTAAACGAGTACAATGTTACAAAAACTTCACCATGAAAGCATTCCATCATCATCATCATCATCATCATCATCATCATCATCATCATCATCATCATCCCTGCTGTTTTAACAGCATCAGCGACCAGGGCTCTCCGAATTGTAGAGCTATGATAATCTTGGGAAGATGAGTAATAACGGAAGTTTCCAGTTGCTTTCTGTCTTGATTCGGAGGTGCATCTCTCCCAGTCAGTAAAACGCGCCCCTAGATACTACCTGGAAATTTCTACGACTCGTCATGGTACATACAGTGCCTAGTCTTCCCAAATTGTCACCCATCTCGTACTGGCCAGGCTCATTATTGCTTAACTTCGGTGATCTGGGGAGAACCAGTGCGTCAACGTGATTGTGTCGTATATTAAGTGACGTCACCATAAGAAAGAGAAACAGTCTATGAAAAGAACGTGTGCACAGATCGACGATGATGTTTGAGAGGACAGAAGTTAGAGGAAGGAGCACGATCACGTTTTATTCGGGAAAGTACAAGGAAATAAATGTTGTTGTTACAAAAAAAAAGTATCGGGTTATTCCTTTTTTTTTTTACATAGGAGTCACCACTTATCACCGCCGAGAAGCTATCCGAGGATAACGGTTAAAGAGTGTACGGTAGTCAATGGGATAATATAGTAATCGTTAGAAGTGTAAATTTGGTAAATTGGATTACTTTAGGGGAACGGCTCATTAGGAACTTGTTTACATTGGACTTGAAGACGACCATATTGTAATCAGATGGAAAGCAGGCAAATGGAAGAGAGTTCCACAGGTGAGCAGTTCTAAGAAAGAAGCTTTGTTCATGGAATCCACGTTTAGGTTTAGGCAGAGATAAAGAGTGGGGGAAACCATTGATAGTGTTTTCAGCTAGACGAGTGTTTCTCGTGAAAGTTTGGCGAGGAGGGCATAGATTGGAGCTCAGGCGGGCACTTGTTCTATGTTCCTTTGCCACAACGTGCTGGGTTCTGGGTGTCTACACGTTAACTTGTGTCTTAACGTGTACAACGTTACAAAATCTCTTCACCACGAAAGCATTCTATAAAATACAATAAAAGACTTATTAAAACTAAGTCTGATACTCTTAAGTCTAAATATGGCTTGAAGGGTAAACACAAGCAAATTTCGAAAACACGATAGAAAATTTTTATCGCTGCCCCCACCCATCCTCGCAAGAATCTAAGGAAAGAAAGGACGGCATAGATTAGCAGTATTGAAAACATTTCCTTTTCTCTTTGGTAATAAAATATTGATTGAATTTTCCATTGAGAATAAAACAGTAAAATGAAAATGATTCGATCATTCGCGCGCGAAGAAGAAACAAATTGGAGAATAATTTGTTGTCACTTTCGTAATACAATTTTGGCGGTAAAAAGACTAAAAGTATATTTTTTTGCTGTTGTTCGTGACAATCATAATTAGAAAGCAATTTAAAAAAAAAGAATGTATTTTCTGATGTCTTTTTTTTAAAAAAAAGATTCTAAAATTAATATAAAAAAATGCTTTGGATGCGAAATATGTGATCGTGTCTTCGTTTATTGTGTTTGCATATACTGCTGTGTTTTACGGCATATCGACCCTTTTTAGACGTTTACTTCAAGTTTAAAATATAATATTTATGCATATTTTACGACCCGGCAATGCTGGGCGGTCTACTAGTATATATATATATATATATATATATATATATATATATATATATATATATATATATATATATATATGTGTTAGTGATGGTACGATTCCAATATTTTTCCTGATGTACCATAGTGTGCTGCGCGTCGCGTAGACAGCCGTCGCTGCAGTGAAATAGAGAGAGAGGAGCAGTAGGAGGTAGCAGGACTGGTGACGTTGCGTGGAGACAACAACCGGGGAGTAAAACATAGAGAGTGGAGTGGGAGATACGTGACGGCATGAACAGCAAGTGGAAAGAGAGCAGATGACAATAAATTCCCGCCGGAGACAACTCTGTGAGAATTTGTTATTTAAAATGGAAAACACGGACAAAAAATAAAAATGCCTCTCAAAAAAAGTGAGTTCAAAGTCTTTCTTTTATTTGTTTGGCACTTCGATGGGGTCGACAGACGAGAGGAAGAACGCCATCTATAATATTACACTGATTCCAATACCATTACCAATTCTGTACTAAATTCCTGATTCCGATACAATTACCGATGCTGATTCTGATTCTTTATAATTTTCTAAATATTTAACTACAGAGTTGTAAAAAAAGACATCGGGTTGGGGATAATCTATATGGTAGTTTAAAATCAATCAATATTTATTATTGATTTTAGCAGTGGAAGATTTTCTTTTAAACAAAATCGAATAAAAGAATTAAAAGAATCGTTTTTGGCATTGAAAAATAGTCACAAATTTTTCCGATTCCAATAGCGATTTCAATATCCCCAAAAGACACCGATTTTTCTGATTCCGGATTCCAATTCTGATTAATCGTCCCAACACTATTATCTTAGTTTATTGTGTTCGCATATATTGTTGCGTTTTACGGCATATTAACCCCTTTTTTTCCAGATCATTTAATACTGGATCCAGTCTTTTTTTCTTTTTGTCATTATCATCATTATATTTGGTTTAACGTCTGCTTTACATTTTGGCATGTGTTGGATGGCTTCTAGAAATTGACTTGCAAACTAACCCATCCCTAGCCAGATCTTCATTTCTTTTCTTTTTCTGTCAAGTTCATTTTTATCACTTTCCCCATATTTTCTTTGAACGTTACTTGTGAACTGACCCTGCTACCTCAACTGTTCTACATCTTTTTATATTTTACTCTTTTTACCCCAAACAAAACATATTGTGACTTGATTGTAAGAATCTATGGGGATTATGGTGAGTAAGCAACAAGATATCTGATCAGATTTGATTTAAACTTCTGTCATGTGAGGACAATCAGAGAAACAGGAAACAGGTAGAGAATTTCAAAGTCTGGCAGTCCAAGGGAAGAAACTAATCTAAAAATTCTCATTTATTCTTACAATGTGTCAAAACCATCAGTCTCTTCTTCTGCACATATTTCTTTATACTGTTCAGATTTAATCTTCCTATGAGGTCATCAGATCTAAGGTTGTCTTTAAGACTCACATTGCACATCCATCGTATTATTCTCATATTTTTGCTCTCCATGCAATGCATGTCTTCAACCTTCACTGGCGAGGTTTTACTTTCATCCTTTCGTCACATTGTGTATACATGCCTGATAGATTCTTTCCTTTGGTCAACAGTTGGTAACGCTCTGCTAGTTAGTAATGACAGAAGTTGCATGAAATTATTCTATTCATTCCAAAGATGCACCCACACTATAACCTGCTCCATCCTGCACTACAATAGCATCACCAGGGCAACAAGACAATTAAACAAGTTAGTTATTGCTCCGGGTTAAAGCAAAGAGAATTCCATCAAGTAACGAAAAAAGGAAAGACCATCCCGAAAAAACATGGCGTCCTTTTACTGCTTTTACTTTTATAATGGAAGGTGACGTTGGTCAAGTGGTTGGCAAAAATCACTTTCACTTTGGATGTTGGCAACCTTCCTGTGATCGGTCTCGTAAGTATCCAATCTTTCTAAAAGAATTCTGACTACAAAAATATCGGATAAACCAATGCTAACAATAGAATTTTTGGATGCATGATGACAATGATTTTCTTAATTTTCTCTTATTATATTCTCGAATTAAAAATGAGTTATTCCGCTTATTGAGTTATTTTTATTTTTAGGCAATTATATAAAAATATTTTCTACTGACAGTCGCCTGTGCCAGAACTAGTAATTTAAAAAATAAATTGGAGCTAAATACGTTATTTGTCCCCCGACAAAAGGAGAGTGGACCTGTAAATTCACCCTTGTCCGTTCATCCATTCATCTGTCCTCACTTTTCTCAATAACTACACCTTGATATTTTTGGAAATTTGTGCAAACATTAAACATGATATGAGTAAAAAAGTAACAAAACAGATTTTCCGGGAAAACTCCGGTTGCCCCCCTAGGGGTGCCTTTCGGGTTAAAATGGTTAAAATTGACACTTTTGTGCTTATTAAAAAAAATTGATGCCTTGGATTTTTATAAAACTTTCTGAAAAGTTGTAACTAACTGATTTCTATATAATTTTGTTTGTCTATACTTCGCAATAACTCTTGGGTGTGCCTCAGGGGCTCTTTTAGGGCTAATAAAAACACTCCATTTTTGGGACCATTTTACCATATTTGTCTAAAATTTTCTGTGTATGTCTATTTAGCAGTTTTGCATGGTGCTGAATTCAAATTTAAATCTGTTAAGGCCTTGGGGACTTTTGGGGCTAAATGGGGGGGGGGCAAATGATGGACTTAGTCATTTCTTTTTTTTTTCATGGTGCAGAACTCAAATTTACATATGTTAAGGCCTAAAACTGCACCTTTTGTTCATTTTCACGAGAATTTAACATCCTTTGGGGATTTGGGGGGCTAAATGGGGAGGGAATGCAAATGCTGAA
Organism: Euprymna scolopes; assembly: GCF_053919585.1. Classification (NCBI taxonomy): domain Eukaryota; kingdom Metazoa; phylum Mollusca; class Cephalopoda; order Sepiida; family Sepiolidae; genus Euprymna; species Euprymna scolopes. The sequence continues at coordinate 4,692,689 of NC_136512.1, read as the reverse complement.
CTTGATCATTTTTTTTATGCCTCGTTCACTGTGCATGTTTCATTTGTTATATTTATATTATATTTAATTAAAGCACATATATCCACACGGAAGTTCTGTAGGAAACCATACTCTCTTCAATGATTCATTTCTACTTGTACAGCTGCCATTGCTCAAAGGCACCAGGCACTCGGCAGACTTATCCGACACAAGTCCAGTATAAATAGACAAAGGTATATAGAAGCTGCAAATAATTGCAAGAGTGAAATAGTCACAGCCAAGAAAAAGCATACCGAAATTATCAGAAAACGTATATAATTTATTATAATAACATGGCACAACCTTAACAAATGATAATTGGCTGGTCGATTCTTAATTTATAACTGATTCACTTCAGATAATCGGCTTGATTTTTTGAAAATGATTTTATTTTATCATGATTGGTATTATATACACGCCTGAGCAAGAATTAGTAATTTTATAGATAAATTGCAGTTGAATACGTTATTATATTTCTAAATAACATGGTACAACATTAACGAATAAAAATTGGCTAGTCAGAAATAAAATTTGAACTCCTTATATTGTATTCAGATCCTTCTAACTTTACTCCGTTTTCCCACAACCTATTCATTTCAGATGACCAGCGTTTAAAATAAAAATTTTTTATTTATCTGTCGATTTTTATTATAAAATAAAATGACTTTTATTAAATCATCATTAAAAATGTCAAATACTGTAAAGACAAGTTAGTTATTGCTCGGGGCTAAAGCAAAGAGAATTCCATTGGGTTGTCACAAGTAACGAGAAAAGGAAAGGGCATCTAAAAAGAACATAGCGTCCTGCGATTGTTTTTACTTTTTAATGTTCATTATAAAAGGAAGATTGAATTTTCTATTGTCAATAAAATGATAAAAATGGAAATGATTCAATCTCGTGTGTGAAAAACAAATTCTTCAGATTATGTGTCGTTGACTCTTTTATAATTTTTTTAGCATTTTGCTTGTTTATTAAAGAATTCAAAGTAATTCCTTTTTATGCCCAAAATAATGAAAAAAAAAATGTCAGCCTTTTTTTTTTTTTTTTTGATAATTTTTAGAAGATTTTGTTATTAAATTAAAATAAAAAGTTTCTTTATGGCGAAGCGAAAATTAGGTTTGCAGCATTTTGTGATCCTCCATCCTGAAAAAAAGGGTTCATTGTTGAAACATTTCTTCCACACTCCACTTTTGGCCATGAAAATCTTTAAGAACCTTAATGTTATGAGATTGGCCTTTGCGAAAAACAATGGTATTTAAATTCTTTCGAATTTAAATAATTTTGATTGCCTTTCAGAGAAAACCCAAAAATAAAACTAAAAGATATTGCTAAAAAATTTTAAAAATAAAATAAAACAACATTAGTGTAATTTGGTCACATTCTAACAATTGCCAATGATTCCATTGTAAGGTATTTTTTAAAACCTTAAACAAAACAGTAATATTTTAAAGAATGCTATCTTAAAGAATGGTTGATATTGTTCTTGCAATATGATAATTTTCACACATTTTTTAAGAATTCATATTAAATTCCTTTTAAACTCAGATTTTACAGAAATGTACAAAGGATTTCAAAAGTATAGAATCATATTACAATCACGTTTAATATACAATATGTTTAAAAAAATGTTTTTTTCACACGAATCCTTGGTGTAACGGATAAAGTACTAAGTAAAATTCAGTTCTAAGTGATGGTTCAATCCTCATCGCTTTTCTGACTGCTTAAAAACTGCTTCTGTGGTAATAGCTGACAAGAATTCTGGCGAAAGAACTGACGCATTAAATTATTGTCCTATTAGTCTCCTCCCTCTTTTTGCTGCCCTGTCGGTGGGGCATTAGAATATGCCGACTGCCCCCCCCCCTGCAGAGGGTAAAAGTCCCTTAATGGGGGTCCTGGATATGACCTTAAACTATATCCAGTGGTGAGGCCCCAGCTTGTGGGCTTTGGGGAGTATGGAGCCACCCTTTAATTACCATTGCTCCCAGGTCCACTCTGACCCGGAGTGGTAGTACCTGTTAGGGTCCCAACTATGGGTTAAATAGAAACTGACGTGAAAACAACAAATATATTCTATTAAAAATATTTTTCTTCAAAATCTTTGGATGCGGCATTAAATAACCCGAAAAGGGTTGATATGCCGTAAAACAAAACCAACCAACCAACCAACCAACCAACCAATTTATTATTCCTGATATTCATAAATAACCTCCCTGATAAAATTGTCTCCGAGATTGGTATATTTGGTGATGACGCCATGCTCTATAACAGACACGAAGAGAAAAACGAATGAACACATATTCGAGGTAATGGCAGAAACCCTAGAGGAAGGCCGCCAGTCTGAAGTGGAATAGGGACAGAAAGGAATGGTCACATTCAATACTGCCAAGACTAAGTTTCTTTCCTTCAATAATTATAAGAAACCTTCTTAACCAGTAATAGCCATGACTAATGATACATTACCTGAAAATACTTTTTTTTTTTTTTACATTGTGGTCACCACTTATCAAGGCCCGAAAGCCACTCGGGGATAAGGGTTTATTATGTGTACAGTAATCAATGGGATAGTATTGTAGTAATCGTTAGTATTGGAGATTTGATAAGTGTCTTACTTAAGGGGGCGGTTCTTCAGGAATTTGTTTATGTTGGACTTGAAGACATCCAAGTTGTAGTCAGGTAGGAAACAGGCAAACGGAAGAGAGTTTCACAGGCGTGTATTTCTCAGAAAGAAGCTTTGTTCATGGAATCTACGTTTTGATTTAGGCAGAGATAAAGAGTGGGGAAAATTATTGACAGTGGTTTCAGCTAGACAGGTGTTTATCATGAAAGATTGGCGAGGGGGGACCAGAGATTGAAGTTCAGTCGAGCACTTGCCATGGAAATAACTCCTCAGCTTAATGTTCCCAGGGAACATGAATTAGAACAGATATATCCAGGGCATTGCCAAGGCTGATGCGAAGAAGGTGGGTGCTCTTTACCGTGCTAGAAAATTAGTTATGCCTGAGAGTATCCTGTACCTCTACAAGGCCACCATTCGCCCATGTATGGAGTATTGTTGCCACATTTGGGCTGATGCATCTGCTACTAGTCTCTTCCTTTTAGACAGAGTTCAAAAGAGAGTTGCTAACCAAATAGATCCCGCACTATCAGCTAGTCTTCAACCTTTGTCCCATCAACGAAATGTTGAATCCCTCTGCCTGTTTTACAAGTACTTTAATGGTAGGTGCTCCGACGAACTATAGGTCTTGTACCTCCTCGATGTAAATATCCTTGATAAACCAACAAGCAGCAAAATCACACCCCCTACACAGTACTAATCCCAAGATGAAAGCAAGCCTTTTACTCTAATAGTTTCTTTTCTAGGACTGCTAAACTTTGGAATTCCCTTCCAGGGTTGTGCTTCCTTCACTGTACTGACATGCAGAAGTTCAAGGGTAATGTAAACAGATATCTTGCTGCTCAACACCCTACATAGATCCCTTTGCAAATTATGTCCCAGATAGATGTCCCTTACATCGAAGTAGCACTGTGCCTTGTTTGGAGGTGAAAATGCAATAAAAAATATGCTCTGTAGTTATATTTAACGTACCTCGAGCTTCATGAATTAAAGGATTGGTATAGATAAAGCGTGAGATATAATTGGATTAGCATATTTTTCTCATATATATATATATATATATATATATATATATATATATATATATATATATATATACATGATGTGTGACCATCACAAAATATCACTGATGATGCTAAATACTAGTGGCAAGTAGAAAATTCAGGACGACTGCAAACAATGCCGAGATAAACGGAGAACTCATACAGCACTTGCTATTTCCAAATGGTCACCATAATACATAAGCTTAACGTTCACAGGGAACATGAGTTGAAACAGATATATTGAGAGCATTACTGCGGCTGCTGCAAGGAACGTGGACTGTCTTTACCGTGCTAGAAAACTACTTACATCTGAAAGTATCCAGTACCTCTACAAGGCCATCATTCACCCATGTATGGAGTATTCACATTTGGAAGGCTACTAGTCTCTCACTCCTGGACAGGGTTTAAAAAAGAGTCACTAACCTAATAGGTCCTGAACTGTCAGCTAGGCTTTAATCTGTCCCATCGACGAAATGTTGCATCTCACTGCTTGTTTGATTAATTCAGAGATCTAACGAGAACCAGTGTCAACATGATTATTCTGTATATACCTATATATATATATATATATATATATATATATATATATATATATATAAAATTTATTTATACAAACATTGATGGCTACATATGTGCATACATGTTTCTGTAATCACCAATGCTGGGGAGATTACATCTTCAGGCTATGAATAATCTTTGAAAACTGACATTTCAAGACACAAAAAAAACATTTCCTTATTTCATTTACAAAATTAGAAATCTTGTCACCTAATATGTGTGTGTGTGTGTGTGTGTGTGTGTGTGTGTGTGTGTGTGTGTGTGTGTGTTTTGTGGGGGAGGATAAGTAATGTCCTTGAACGCTCCATTCCTCACAGGTTTTTATCTTTACATATCTTAACCTCTTATTTTTTATTCCCTTTTTATATCTCGTCTTTTTGTTTTTGCATTATAACGTGCTTGAGAAACCAGATATTCTGTCTCGCCTGGCTGGTGGTCTATATATTTAAGAAATGAAGCAACATCTACAAGACAACTCTGAAAAATAGTGCATACCATAACATCGAAATCAAATATAAACAACAAAACACTAATAGTTATAATAAGACTAACAATAGACAAAAAAGAAATATAATTTGGTACACTCCACCCTATAATCAAATGGTAAAACCAAACTTAGCAAAAAATTCTTAAACTTTATCAGAAAAACACTTTCTTGTAACAAACCCTTTACATAAACTTTTAAATAAAAACAACTGTACTATAGTTGCTTTAAAAATAAAATGATAATTAAAGCATACAAAATTAATGTAACGGGGCAGTTGGCACTAATAGTTGTAGCAGCCACATATGTAGATGACCGAGCCAGTGTGCAATGTGACGTCACAGCGAAGGGAAAGTAAAAGCAGAGATAAAAAACACACTTGGCCGGAGAAGGAGAGTAAAGGACGTCTTCGATATATATGACCGGAGAAGCAACAGAGAAGCAAGTGTTCAAGACATGGCCAGAGAGTGGACGAAAAACATGCCATTCAAATTTCTTCCTTTCCTCTTCCTTTCTTCTGTTTCCTTGCAACGTTAATATAAAGTAAATACTACGGGGGTAGGGGTATATAAAAACACGAATTAATATCAATTTCATGTAATAGCTACACGAATTCTCACGAGAATGGAACGCGAAAAAATCATTTGTAGATCAATTGCCATATATATTTTACAAATTTTATATATATATATATATATATATATATATATATATATATATATAAAATTTTAGTCATTTGATGAATTCAAAAATTTATGACGTGAAATGATTGAGTTTCAGATCAAAAGATTTTTATTATAAGAATAAATTAGAAATATTATAACTCCTTATCCTATAGGATTTCGATGTCTACCAGCTCTTCAGAGGAGAAAATATTAGCAAATAGTTATAATGGTTTACACCTTATTTGCTAAAGTCAGTGAGACATGGAAAATCACAATTAAAAATTGATTGATTAATTAAAGTCATAGAGTAAGGGAAGTTAAAGAAAAGGATATAAAAGTTAACTCCATAAGTTCCATATCAGCTGATTGTTGGATAATTTTATTCTGAAGTATATATATATATATATATATATATATATATATATATATATATATATATATATATATATTTATATGTCCTCGCGTGAAAGAGCAGGACACAAAATGCTTTAAATAATAATAATAATAATAGAATAACAATAACAAAGACTTTCGCTGGTGAGTACTACTATTGACCGTAACCAGGTATACAGTCCTTTTGAAATTTTCACCTCTATTTTTCTCGTTATATACTGAATATTTGTTAATGAAACCTATATGAAATATGTTCCTTATTAAATTTTAAAGATTTTCTATTCTGAAAGAAGTTTTTAAAAAATTAATCTAAAAAGTTATAATAAAGTTTGTTCAGACCTGTATTACAAAGAGGGGGTTGAAAAAATGAGTTGTGGTGTAAGGAGAAATACAACTGAAGCAGAGAGAATATTCCGACCTGTAATAATACAAAGAAGGGGTTGCAAAAATGAGTTGTTGTGTGAGGAGAAATACAAACTGAAATAGAGAGAAGGAGAGTTTTAAAATATAATCTTAAAAAGATAAGATACAAGTTAGAAAAGCATTTCATCCAAGGCACGAAAATTGTTAAACAAAATGTTTTTACTATAGGCTTTAAAAATAAAGGTACAAGATTCAATTTGAAATTTATTTATCTTCAAAGTGAACTTTTATAAATTTTACAAAGTAAGGTAGAAAAATTTAATTTAAATTGAATCAAAAAATTTCCTTGGATTTATTTTATGTAATGTACATTTTGTTGCAATTTAAAAACATTATCTTTCATCTAGCAATTAATGATATAGATATAAAATTTTCAATGATTTTTTTTTAAAGTGCATTACATTACATTTTAGTAAGGCAATCAGCTTTCTAGTATCCAATAATAATAATAATAATAATAATAATAATAATAATAATAATAATAAACCAACCCCGGACAAGAACAACCATACTATAAATAAAAATACTAATAATGAACAAGATAAATACAATTGTAGACACCACACACTTTGCCCAATTCAAAATAAATGTCTAACCAAAAGCGTATTTTACCAGGCCACAATATTTGCAAAAGAAAACCCGAATAACAAGAAATATTACGTAGGTATGACTTCCCTAGATTTCAAAACCCGATACTATGACCACAAAATTACATTTAACAATAAAAAACACCGTATGAAAACAACACTAGCAAATAAATACTGGGAACTCCAAAAAATGGACATTCACCGGTAGTCGAATGGAAAATAATAAGACAAGCTACCACGTGTAGGGACCTAGACGATCCATGTAGATTATGTCTTCATGAAAAATTGGCTATCCTGTACTTTAAAGAACCCCAACATTTATTAAACTGTAGAAGAGAAATAGCAAACAACTGTGTTCACAAGATAAAATTTACTCTAGGATAGCAATAGAAAATAGTTTTAAAACTAACAAAAACAATAGAAAATAAACAAATAAATAAATTAAATAAACATGAATATACATAAATGATCACACATACATGTATGCATATATATATATGTATATATATGTGCATATATGTATGTACACATATATATATTTATATATAAACTAACATAAAAAAACACTAACCTAGTTTTAAAACAGATCAAGAAACTAAATAGAGCACACACAAAGGAACAGGTCAACCAGAGGCCAAATAGGCCTTTGTCCGATAAATGCATGCTCATTGGCTGATAGGAAGGGCGCGGTGGATACTAGAAAGCTGATTGGCTAACTAAAATCTCAATAGAAGAGGAGCATATAAAAACGATAAACAACCACAGAATTCGCGCATAAGCCTGAAGAGTCCTAGAGTGGATGAAACGCGGAATATTCAGTGGAGCTTAATCGCCATATATATTTTATAAATTACTAACTAGCTCTACCTACGTATTGAGCACTTTTGAAGTAAATACTTAAAGTTTACGCATAAATCTATACTTTCGTATATTAATTTTATATGAGCAAATTAAGTAGTTATAGGTATATATATATATATATATATATATATATATATATATATATATATATATATATATACTAGCAGAAGTACCCGTCGTTGACTGGGTTCAAAAGCAGCCTACAGAAAATGGACTGTGATTGATGAAAGTATGATAGGTTATGAAAAGGAAGGGGTTGTAAAGAGATAGGTTTTGATACTCAAAAATGTTACCCTAAGCAAAATATGATGAAATTAAAGATAATTTTCGCGAAAATATATTTTTTTATATCAACTTTGTTTCCATTCGTAGCCAAGAGTGACCAACAAAATGATGTTTCCTTACAAAGAGAAAATGTTATATATATAATATAAATATACAAGAAATAAATGTTACCATAGTCAATAAAAGTTACCTTTATGGTACAAAAGTTCATTGGTTTGTATTTTTAAGTAGTTTGTAAAAAAAAAAAAAAAATTTAATTCACGAACCGGTTTAAAAATCAAAATGGCAGCGACTTTGAAATGGAGAGCCCCGTTTTCAATTTAAAGGAGGGGCGCCTGAGCATTCTGTGTTAACAATTTAAGAAAGTTCCTTCAACGTAAGGAATATTTATAAACATATTTTAATGTTTTCCGTTATTTTGTGCTTGAGGAATATTCGATTATGACATGTGTAGTTTATATAAAAATTCATTTAAGTAGTTATCGCCTCAAATTTCGTTTTAATTTCGGTTCGCTGAAATTATTTCAAATAAAGGACATTAAAAACTATTTCAAAACAAAAAAAAACATGAACTGAACTTTTATATGGTAACATTTATTTCTTGTATATTTATTTTTTCGTGTAGTCGTTTGTTGGCTTTTCTGCTAAACATTCTTACTAAATAATATCGACGAAATATCGAAAAACAAAGAAACAAAAACAGTTTTGCAAAATAACGAAGCTTTACTTATTTTAGTAAAATAATCCGAAACAGTAAAATGGGATATTAAAAAAGTTAACATGTAATTACTTTAGTTTTTTAAAGCAAAGAATCCATATAAATATGAATAAGAAGAAAATGGCGACCTTTTCAAGCAGAACAGCTTCGTTTCAGTTTTACAGTATTGAACGGTGTATTATTGCACCGTCGGATTCAGGGTTGTACTATTGTAATGTAAAGAACACGCAGAAAGGGTTGTAATACACTGAATTCCTTCTAGTACAGTAACAAAAAAGCTTAAATAGATATATAAATAAAATACAAGGGTTGTGTAAATGTTTTTAAAAAGACACGTAATCACGTGAGCAGGGTTTTTTTCCTTCTTTTGACTCGATGATAAGTAACGTTCTTATTTTTTATTATTTATCTATTTATCTATTTTCGAAAGAATGCTACGTGCAAGTGGAGAAGGAAAAATATAGAGTTATGCAAAATTTGTGTCGAGAATTATCTAAAGTTTTTTTTTTTTTTTTGCTTTCACTTTAATAAGAACATGAATTTATGAGGTGAATTTATTCGACACAATATGATTCAACTAAAAAAATAAATAAAAGCTAACGTGAATTAAGATTAAAGTTAAGGTGTTCTTGTGGACCCTCACCCCTTTAAAAAACCTTGTTAAACTTTGTGACATATTTTCATTCTATGGAGGTCAGGCGCGAACGAACAACCAATAATTTGTATTGTAAACGTTTTTTTTTTTTTCATTTTTTATTTCCATACTTTGGGGGCCAGGTGCGAATGCAGACCCCACACTTTTTATAAACCACCGTTCTTCTAGATCAAACATACCCATTCCTGACCCTCGGTACATCTTCTATCATTATATGTAATCAGTTTTTTAAAATAGTCAACAATACAGGAACCTATTTGTGACCACACACACACGTTCAGCTTTATATATATATATATATATATATATATATATATATATATATATATATATTACTTGTAGTTTCATAAAATACTTTTGCAAGCAAAATCATATCCCGCATTTTGCTAAATCCTACCCTCTGATGAGAAGGAAACTATTTCTTCGAAACTCCGCGGATTAAGGACTATCCACTTATTTTGTGCTTCATTTTTAAAATTAAATATGTTTTTAACTCTTAACATGTCTTATTAACTACTTGTTCTTATATATATATATATATATATATATATATATATATGTATATATATATGTGTGTGTGTGTATATATATGTATATATATATGTATATATATATGTGTGTATGTATGTACATATACATGTATATATATATGTATGTATATATGTATGTATATATATGTGTATATATATGTATGTATGTATATATTTTTGTGTATATATATATATATATATATATATATATATATATATATATATATATATATATATATATATATATATATGTATATATATATATTTCATCAGAAAGCTTATAATAAACAACCTCTCCTCCAAAATATCAATATTTTATTGTTTAACAAAAAAGAAAAATTGGAAAACAGAAAAAAATGAGCAGTATTTTCTATTCAAACAAATACAGCAATTAGCTTTTATAGAAACAGACACAATGTTTGAATCAATGTTAAATTCATGTCTGATGGTGGAATGGGTTCTTTTATTTTAGCTGAAACAATAACAGTTTAATCTGCCGTAAGTGGAGTCGCTTTTCAAAATTAATGAATTATCAAAACGAGGCCATAATCAGCATCATTCGCAATGGCTAATATGTTTGTTTTATTTTTATCGAATTATTAAATGGCGGGAACAAACGAATAAATCTCCATCGTCTTTGTTTTTTACTTGTTTTTTCTTTGTATTAAAAAAAAAATCTCGCTTAGTTGATTAGAGTTTATAAGATTGAAGTGGGCTGAATCTCATTCCTGTTGAAGGAGGACTGAAGTCGGAAGGGAACAAAATATATTCCAAATAGATTGATCTCTTAAAACAACGCATTTCAGGTGAAAATATTATTACGTACTTACTTGTCATGACGAAGTTAGTATAAATTCCAACAGTTACGAAAAATGATCTAGTAGAAAAATATTTTACAAGTAACATTAGAATTTATCGGATTTTGGAGTTTTATAGTATGATTTACGATGGAAGAGTTGTGCAACCAATTCAGTATAACAAACTGATTTATCTGCTTTGACTTAAATAACGGGTCTGACATTTTTGACCGTAATTGAGGAGTAGTTTTTGTTAAAATACATCAGTGCATATTGTGCATTAAGCTTTTTATTTTTATTTCTTATATGAAAATATTTTCTTATAACTTTTGTACTACTCTACTTTTTATGTTTTAGGTAGCGAACGTTCTATTAGTTTAATGCCCCGTTTTATTTTCCTTCTATTATGTAAGCATTTATATGTCGCTACACATTCATGAGTACGTTTCAGTCAGCCAGTTACAAGGGTGTAAAGACCTCCTTAAGCGATATTGTTTAAAAAAGTGAAGTCCGTAGTATAAAAGTAATATCGCCTGAAGAGGTCTCAAGTTACTTCTCACTGGCTGACCGAAACACACTCATGAATGTCTAGTGACATATAAATTCTTATGTAAATCAAATAAAAATCATATCTTGCCCTACTTCAGTATTGGGCACTCTGGAAAATATTAATCTCGAATTCTATATATATATGTGTGTGTGTGTGTGTGTGTGTGTGTGTGTGATGAATAAATGAGAAAAGTCTATATTCCAAATATCATGATGTTGACCATCTTACAATTTATTTTTTTAATTCACTTGACATTCACAATTCTTGACAGTATCTGTTCCGTAGCACAAAATCATTCATTTAATCATTATATCAGTCAGTGAATTTATTGTGCCCTTAACATTAGAATAGCAACAATCAATCTGCCAAAAAGAAATAAAATTATCAGATGGTCAACATCATCGCAATTTGGAATATGGACTTTTGTCATTTATTCATTATATGCTCTGTAATTACATTGAGCTTCTTAAATAAGGAAATATAAGTAAATAAATAATATTTTCACACACACAAATATATATATATATATATATATATATATATATATATCCATTCATGTGAAATCTTTTTATCATTTTTCTTTTACCTCCTATTCCACTTACCTCACCCTTTTTTTTTAACCAAGTAAGATCTGTGACTTACTTGAAGTTTCATTAAATACTTTTATATGCAAAATCCGATCCCGCATTTTGCTAATTCCTGTCCTCTGATGAGAAGGAGAGTATTTCTTCGAAACTCCGCGGATTAAGGACTATCCACTTATCTTGTGTTTCCTTTTTTAAAATTAAATATGTTTTTAACTCTTTTTCAAGATGTCTTTTAACATGTTTTATTAATCATTTGTTTATATATATATATATATATATATATATATATATATATATATAATTATTTTTTTACTATAATAATTAAATACCTACAGACACTAGTGTTTCATCCTTTCGGGATTCTTCAGTGCAGGGTGTCACAATTACTACCAGTCGAACGATTCGAACCCCGCGACACGAGACATCTCTGGCTCGATTAGCGGAGGCCGTATCCATTCGGCTACCATTAATCGTGTGAAATAGCGTTGAATTTTAAACATTTTAATTTAAATGTTCATTACGTCAGACAGACAGTGATCAAATCGTTATTCGACGATCTACGCATAAGAGCTAAATTGACCGACTTTTATTCAACAGAAAGTGCTCAACGATAAGAAACGTATTTCTTAAAAGGGCTGTCATAATTATTTTTTAACTATAATAATTAAATACCTACAGACACTAGTGTTTCATCCTTTTGGGATTCTTCAGTGCAGGGTGTCACAATTACTACCAGTCGAACGATTCGAACCCCGCGACATCTCTGGCTCGATTAGCGGAGGCCGTATCCATTCGGCTACCATTAATCGTGTGAAGTAGCGTTGAATTTTACACATTTTAATTTAAATGTTCATTACGTCAGACAGACAGTGATCAAATCGTTATTCGACGATCTACGCATAAGAGCTAAATTGACCGACTTTTATTCAACAGAAAGTGCTCAACGATAAGAAACGTATTTCTTAAAAGGGCTGTCATAATTATTTTTTTACTATAATAATTAAATACCTACAGACACTAGTGTTTCATCCTTTCGGGATTCTTCAGTGCAGGGTGTCACAATTACTACCAGTCGAACGATTCGAACCCCGCGACACGAGACATCTCTGGCTCGATTAGCGGAGGCCGTATCCATTCGGCTACCATTAATCGTGTGAAATAGCGTTGAATTTTAAACATTTTAATTTAAATGTTCATTACGTCAGACAGACAGTGATCAAATCGTTATTCGACGATCTACGCATAAGAGCTAAATTGACCGACTTTTATTCAACAGAAAGTGCTCAACGATAAGAAACGTATTTCTTAAAAGGGCTGTCATAATTATTTTTTAACTATAATAATTAAATACCTACAGACACTAGTGTTTCATCCTTTCGGGATTCTTCAGTGCAGGGTGTCACAATTACTACCAGTCGAACGATTCGAACCCCGCGACACGAGACATCTCTGGCTCGATTAGCGGAGGCCGTATCCATTCGGCTACCATTAATCGTGTGAAGTAGCGTTGAATTTTACACATTTTAATTTAAATGTTCATTACGTCAGACAGACAGTGATCAAATCGTTATTCGACGATCTACGCATAAGAGCTAAATTGACCGACTTTTATTCAACAGAAAGTGCTCAACGATAAGAAACGTATTTCTTAAAAGGGCTGTCATAATTATTTTTTTACTATAATAATTAAATACCTACAGACACTAGTGTTTCATCCTTTCGGGATTCTTCAGCGCAGGGTGTCACAATTACTACCAGTCGAACGATTCGAACCCCGCGACACGAAACATCTCTGGCTCGATTAGCGGAGGCCGTATCCATTCGGCTACCATTAATCGTGTGAAATAGCGTTGAATTTTAAACATTTTAATTTAAATGTTCATTACGTCAGACAGACAGTGATCAAATCGTTATTCGACGATCTACGCATAAGAGCTAAATTGACCGACTTTTATTCAACAGAAAGTGCTCAACAATAAGAAACGTATTTCTTAAAAGGGCTGTCATAATCATTTTTTTACTATAATAATTAAATACCTACAGACACTAGTGTTTCATCCTTTCGGGATTCTTCAGTGCAGGGTGTCACAATTACTACCAGTCGAACGATTCGAACCCCGCGACACGAGACATCTCTGGCTCGATTAGCGGAGGCCGTATCCATTCGGCTACCATTAATCGTGTGAAATAGCGTTGAATTTTAAACATTTTAATTTAAATGTTCATTACGTCAGACAGACAGTGATCAAATCGTTATTCGACGATCTACGCATAAGAGCTAAATTGACCGACTTTTATTCAACAGAAAGTGCTCAACGATAAGAAACGTATTTCTTAAAAGGGCTGTCATAATTATTTTTTTACTATAATAATTAAATACCTACAGACACTAGTGTTTCATCCTTTCGGGATTCTTCAGTGCAGGGTGTCACAATTACTACCAGTCGAACGATTCGAACCCCGCGACACGAGACATCTCTGGCTCGATTAGCGGAGGCCGTATCCATTCGGCTACCATTAATCGTGTGAAATAGCGTTGAATTTTAAACATTTTAATTTAAATGTTCATTACGTCAGACAGACAGTGATCAAATCGTTATACGACGATCTACGCATTCAATTCAAAATCGACTTGAATTGTCTAAAAGAGAATGGCAGTCTAATATCATTGTTGATTGAAACAATTTGTAATGATTTAAGCAAAAAAAAAAAAAAAAAAAAAAACCCGAGGTTGAAATCAGAAAAACATATGGCTCTACTAAAGTATTGAGCACCTTTTGTCCCTATTTGTTACCAAATGTACCTCCTAATATATATATATATATATATATATATATATATATATATATATATATATATAAGATTATCTATCCGACGTTGCCCGGGAATCATTGCTTTCATTTTTTCCCTTTCCCCTCCCTGTTACGATTCGAACACTCCTATTTATTTATTTTTTTTCAGCAAAACCCAATTTTCTCAAACTGTCTTCGAAAACTATTTCCATTAATAATTAATTTCTACCTAATCGTTTTTCCAAATTTTTTCGATATTTTTATCATTGCAAGATGACAATTAAGTTTGATTCATGTGTACCTCAAAGAATGGAATGCTGTCACTTGGACACATAGTAATTTGAGACCATGTTTACAGGGGACTTTGCAGAGAAATTAGCGAGATGTCATTTTATGTCACATTTAAACTTCTGCATATCAGTACAGTCAGGGGAGCAGGTAACAGAAAAGAAATTCCAAAGTCTAGCAGTCCGAGAAAAGAAATTATCAGAATGAAAGGCTTTCTAGCATTTAGGAACTTGAACAGTGAAGGGGTGAGATTTTGTTACTAGAAGGGTTTGTCGTGTTATGTCGAGGGGTAACAATACTCCATGCATGAACAAATGGGGGCTTTGTAGAGATATAGGATACTCTCAGGTGTCAGTAGTTTTCTAGCATGGTAGAGAGGGCCCACCTGTTTTGCAGCAGCCTTTGCAATGTACTCACTGTATTTGTTCCATTTCAAGTTGCCTGTGAATGTTCAGTCGAGAAATTTGAAGTTATATTCTACAAGGTACCTTCAATAATTTTCCAGACTTTTTTTGCTTAGGCACTTTTTTTTATCGTACACATATGAAACTCTAGTCCCCTTTAAGTAATCTCCTCCGACTGCAATGCACTTGTTGTACCGTTCCAACAACTTCTGGAAGGTCCTATGGAAATCCTCTTGTGTGGGTGTGTCAATGACCTGCGTCACGGCCTCTTTCATCTCCTCAATTGTCTCATGACGACAGCCTCTAAGGTTTTCCTTCAGCTTAGGGAATAACCAAAAGTCACAGGGAGCAAGGCCTGGACAATAGGGAGGATGAGGAACTACCTTGATGCCCATCTTCATCAAATAATCTGTGATCTTCTCTGAGCACCCTTGCGATAAATTTCGAACAAATCCTCTGCATCTTCAGTTCCTCATGAATGATTGTGTACAGTTCCCACACTGACATCAAACTGTGCACTTATTGTCTCTATAGACACACGACGGTCTTTATTCATGAAATTCTTTATTTGGCCAATCAACTCTGATGTTCTGACTTCTTACTCCTCCCATACCTCTCATTATGCCTCACAGACTCCCTGCCTTTCTTGAATCTCTTATGCCACTCAAAAACTGATTCCCGATTCATGCAAGATAGTCCAAATGCAGTCTAAAGTATTCCATACGTTTCTTTGTCATTTTTTTCCAAGTTTAAAACAGAATTTTATTGCATATTGTTCTTCTAAAATGTCCTCACGTCCAGATTTCATTTTGGAAATTCACCAGTGGTGACAATCGGGCTTTAGTAGGGGGCATTCCAATTCCTGTTGTAACTGTTCATTCGAACCTGAGAGCATAAGAATTATTCAGTCATCTCATAAAATGTATAGCAATAACATACTGAATGTTGCAGAGTCTACAAACATTTTAAATGCCTGTACAAAAAAAGTTTGGAAACTTATTGGAGACGCCTCGTAAATCGAATGTGAATGTTGGCTTGGAAACTTGATCCATTTTTATTTTCTTTATCCTAATATATGAGTGAACAAGTTTCCACTTGTTTTGTCAGCAGGCAAAAAATATTTCGTATCAACTAAAGCACACGACGTGCATTAAATGTAAAGAATTTGCCCAACGGGAATTTTCGGATTTACTTTTGGTTTGGATCAGTTTTCACGGGCGTTTTTTTCCTTTGTTGGCAGAATAAACATCTATTCATGTTTCATCGTTTTTTAGATGAGGATTGATAATTCGGATTATTCGGACTGCTTTTCTTATCTTGATTATTATTTTCACTACATTCCGATCCAATAGATCCAGCAATATCAACTCCTGTCCCAACTCCTGTCCCATAACCGTAATGTTGCATCCTTGTGTCTGTTTTGCAAGTATTTTAAACGGAATGCTCTCTAACAAACTCGTAGCGCTTGTACATATACATATAGCAGGCAACCCTATCTAGCAGCAACATCTCACTCCTTCACTGTTGAGGCACCTAGATGGCAGAAAGTCTTTACTTTAATAGCTTCTTTCCTCAAACAGTTACACTTTGGAATTCTCCCTCTGTTTCCTGTTTCCCTGACTGTAGAAACATGCAGAAATTTAAATGTAATGTGAACAGACATGTCGCTCATCTCCTCACATAGTCCACAACATACATCGTTAAAAATAGTAACCCCTTGCATCCAAGTTGCAATATGCCTTGTGTAATGTGGCGGAAACAAACAAACAAAAGAAAGGAATAAAAATCCGACAATGCATTTCATTATATTTCCAAAGTCTTTTCACACATGCACATGCTTTTTAAAAGTCTCTGTCCCCGCCACCTAACACTCTTGCTCTCATATCTACACGCCCATCTGCCTCGACTTGCTTCTCCTCTCAACCACGTAGTGTCTTTTTATTTCTTTTTCTTGTGATGCAAGCTGGCGCACACTTGCTAGTTTGCATAGGTGCTTTAACAGCTGCTGCTAATATTTTCACTAGTGAGCTATCCTTTGGCTGTTGCGTTTTTTTTTATTACACGCCCCCATATGCGTTCCATAACTGTACCTGGCGATAGCTGAAAGAATTAGGACAATACACAGAGCACATAAATTAATAGATTTTAAAAGTATTTTTTTTAATTTTATTTTCATAGGCTTTAAAACTACTTTTATTTTAATACATTTTAAAACTAATTTTTTAATAAATTTTAAAAGTACTTTTTTTAAAAATTATTTTTGATTGTTCTTTTATTTTAATAAGCTTTAAAAACAGTTTTGTTTTAATAGGTTTTAAAAGGGTCTATATTTTAATAAGTTTTATTTAATGGGTTTTTAAACCAATAAATGGAAGTTGTTGTTTCGATAATCTTGATACCTATATTGAATACTACATGCCTGATATACGCTGCGAGTGCAGATGAACTCGTGTGAACCAATACAGATTTTGTGAAAAGATGTCAGACATCTCAGTAGATTTTGAAGGCTTCCTATACGTGTCCAGTGCCCCAAGAACAATTCATGATATGGAAAGGAGACTTTAGGTCATTTAATCATTTCAGACGAATATCGATGGCAAATGCAGTCGAAATCTTTCTGAAGACTTTCTGTTAAGACGCGGGTCTATCGTTCAGCAAACAGACATTCTATGGGTCACCGTGGTGTCATTAGCGTACGAACAGAATTTAAAGTGGCTGAGCAGTTTTGTGCATTGTTCCTTACTCTCCAGTGTCATGTAAACTGGCCTTTCTTCATCTATATCAGAAAGTGAGGATGTTTTTTTAGCACTTTATGAAGAGTTTAGTCAACTTGCTGTTCATGTACTGCTTTGTGGATACTGTGCTTTGTATCTGTGATGGCGTCAAATATCTTTATATAAAGAGTTTAGAAACATCCTTACTTTCTGATG
This sequence comes from Euprymna scolopes, assembly GCF_053919585.1. Classification (NCBI taxonomy): domain Eukaryota; kingdom Metazoa; phylum Mollusca; class Cephalopoda; order Sepiida; family Sepiolidae; genus Euprymna; species Euprymna scolopes. The sequence continues at coordinate 4,674,507 of NC_136512.1, read as the reverse complement.
TAGATGAAGGAATTAAGGCCAGTTTACATGACATTGGAAAGTAAGAAACAATGTACACAACTTTTGGCTAACTTGTTGTTTATGCATTGCTTTGTGGATATTGTGCTTTGTATCTGTAATGGTGTTGAATATCTAAGCCGTGTGCAGAGAGAAATCATTTTGATAAAAATGTGCACAAATGGTAACAAATGCAAGAACAACAAAATAATTATCAAATGTACCAAAAGTACATTTGGATTAAAATTTATGTACCTGGCACGTACATCGGTGTTGGAGAAGCAACAAATTTTATCAATTGTTAAAAAGATAAGTTAAAAGTTGTTTGAAACTTACACGATAAAGCTGATAAACAACACATTTGTTTATTTATTTGTTTGTTTATTTATTTGTTTATTTGTTTATTTATCTATTTATTTTATAATTTATTTATTTATTTGTTTATTCATTTGTTTATTTGTTTATTATTCATTTTATTGTTTATTTGTATGCTTATGATTTTTATTTATTTGTTTATTTATTTATTTGTTTATTTATATATTTATTTATATATTTATTTATATATTTATAATTTTTATTTATTCGTTTATTTTTTATTTATCTATTTATTTTATAATTTATTTATTTATTTGTTTATTTTTTCCATTTATTTACTTATTTATTGGTTTAATTGTTTATTAAATTATTTATTTATTTGTTTATTTCATAATTTATTTTATTGTTTATTCATTAATTTATTTATTTGTTTATTTATTTTGCTTATTAATCTGTTTATTTATTTATTTATTTGTTTATTTATTTATTAGTTTGTTTATTTATTTCATTTATTTGTTTATTTATTTGTTTATTTGTTTATTTATCTATTTATTCGTTTATTTATTTGTTTATTTATTTATTTGTTTATTTTATTATTTGTTTGTTTATTTATTTATTTGTTTATTTAATTATTTGTTTATTTATTTATTTATTAGTTTATTTGTTTATTTATTTATTTTTTATTTATATATTTGTTTGTTTATTTATTTTATTTGTTTGTTTATTTATTTTACTTGTTCGTTTATTTGTTTATTCATTTATTTGTTTATTTATATATTTGTTTATTTATTTTATTTATTTATTTATTTCATTTATTTGTTCTTTATTTTATTTATTTTATTAAATTTGTTAATTTATTTGTTGTTTCTTTATTTGTTTGTTTATTTATTAGTTTATTTATTTGTTTATTTATTTGTGTGTTTATTTATTAGTTTATTTATTTGTTTATTTATTTGTGTGTTTATTTATTTGTTTGCTTATTTATTTCTTTTTTATTTATTTGTTTATTTATTTGTTTGTTTATTTATTTGTTTGTTTATTTATTTGTTTATTTATTTGTTTGCTTATTTATTTGTTTGTTTATTTATTTGTTTATTTATTTGCTTATTTATTTGTTTATTTATTTATTTGTTTATTTAGTTATTTATTGTATTTATTTTATTCATTTATTTGTTTATTTATTTATGGATTTGTTTATTTATTTATTAATTTGTTTATTTATTTGTGTGTTTATTTATTTGTTTGCTTATTTATTTGTTTGTTTATTTATTTGTTTATTTATTTGTTTGTTTATTTATTTGTTTATTTATTTATTTGTTTATTTAGTTATTTATTGTATTTATTTTATTCATTTATTTGTTTATTTATTTATTTGTTTGCTCATTTGTTTGTTTGTTTATTTATTCATTTATTTGTTTATTTATTCATTTTTTTATTTTATGTATTTATTTTATTAATTCATTTATTTATTTGTTATTTTATTTATTTATTTTATTTATTTATTTATTTTATTTATCTATTTATTTGTTATTTTTCATTTTATTTATTTATTTATTTTTAATTTTATTTATTTATTTTATTTTTTATTTATCCTCATCTTCTTGTTGTTTCCCAACGTTTCCACCAACCATTCCTTTGACCTTCGACGGGATAGAGATGCTGACTCTCTCAACTGCTCCAGATGAGCATTGTCTGAAGATAGCAGTCTCAATCCTACCCAAAGCCGGCCAGAGGATTAGTTGGCCCAAACAAGATGAGACAACAACAACTATGGAAGGCAGTAATTACTGAGGATACAGTTAAGAGACTCAGTATTCCTGTCCTGTTGCCTTTAACCACCTGACGAAGGCCATAGGAATAGTTGGCCGAAATGTTTTGAAATAACAACTATGAAGATGAGGATAATAATCTGCAAAAAAATCAAAATAATAAATAAATAAAATAAATTAATAAAATAAATAAATAAAATAAATAAAATAAATAAAATAAACAAATAAATAAATAAAATAAATAAATAAAATGAATAAAATAAATAAAATAAACAAATAAAATAAATAAAATAATAAAATAAATAAATAAAATAAATAAATAAAATAAATAGAATAAATAAACAAATAAATAAATAAATAAAATGAAATAAATAAATATATAAATAAATAAAATAAACAAATAAATAAAATAAATAAACAAATAAATAAATAAAATAAAATAAATAAATAAATAAAATAATACAATAAATAAATAAAATAAATAAACAAATAAATAAATAAAATAAAATAAATAAATATATAAATAAATAAAATAAACAAATAAATAAATAAAATAATTAAATGTATAAAATGGCTCATCTCAAACGGATTCCAATAAAAAAAAATAACAAATTTTTTATCTCGGCTGATTTAAAACGAATCTGATGCATTGAAAAACTCACATTTGTTTTTTTTTCAATCAGGTAAAGTTTTTGAACTATGTCTACATACTGCTTTTTACAATTTTGATCACATGTATGCATATGTGGAGCATTTTAGAAGTTGGTGCGGGGAGCGGGGTTAAAATGCGATGTTTTGATTGGAAATGATTATTTTAATGATAAGAAGTATTCAAGTTTAATAGTTCTGGTTTATTATGTCGAAAAGGGATCAGCTTGATGTCATAAAACCTCAAAATCTTCCAGAAATTGGTGCTCTGCATACATGAATGACTGGCCTGTGCAAGAGGAGCTGGTGTCTTACAAAAAAGGAACGTCATCAATGACCCTTTGGTAGACAGAGACACAATAATCTTCCCACTGTGGCACATGAAGCTTTGCTTAATCAAGCAGTTAATATAAATTATAAAACATATAAAAATTATGAATCTGACACCAGCCACATGCTTGAAGAAGCTTGATTAATTGTAAAAAAAAAAAAAAAGTAAAAAGTATGATGCTTGAAAGGTCACTTTTGGCAAAACGTTACTTAGGTGTAATTAAAGTCAGGTCAATCCAGTGAAACAACAATGAACGAATAAAAAGCCTTTCATTACAGTGACGGCCACATCCAAAAGGGGCGTTTCGGGTGGTCGCAAATGCTTCCATAATAACAACTGAAAAGGATACCATTGTTGGTTGACGATTTGGTACCAAAATAAATCAACCCACCGAATTACCACACGTGCGTAACACGTTATTATTATTAAAAAAAAATTTTTTAAATGTTATTATTTAAAATTTTTTTAAAAATGTTATTTTAAAAATTTTTTTAAAATGTTATTATTTAAAAAATTTTTTTAAAATGTTATTATTTAAAATTTTTTAAAATGTTATTTAAAAAAATTTTTAAATGTTATTATTTAAAAATTTTTTTAAAATATTATTTTAAAATTTTTAAAAATGTTGTTTAAAAAATATTTAAAAATGTTATTTAAAAATTTTTTTAAAATGTTATTATGTTAAAATTTTTTTAAAATGTTATTATTTAAAAAAATTTTTTAAATATTATTTAAAAATTTTTTTAAAATCTTATCATTCAAAAATATTTTTTAAAATATTATTTAAAAAATTTTTTAAAAATATTATTTATAAATTTTTTAAAAATGTTATTATTTTAGACATTTTTAAAATTGTTATTATTTTTAACATTTTTAAAAATGTTATTATTTAAAAATGTTTTAAATGTTATTATTTTTTTTAATTTTAAAAATGTTATTATTTAAAAAATTTTTAAATGTTATTATTTTTTTTAATTTTAAAAATGTTATTATTTAAAAAAAAAATTTAAAATTTTAAAAATGTTATTATTTTAAAAAATTGTTTAAAATGTTATTATTTAAATTTTTTTTAAAAGCTTATTATTTAAAAAAAATTTTTTTAATGTTATTATTTAAAAAAATGTTTTAAAATTTTATTATTTAAAAAAATTTTTTAATGTTATTTAAAGAATTTTTTAAAATGTTGTTATTTTAAAAAAAATTTTAAATCTTATTATTTAAAAGTTTTTTTTAAATGTTATTATTCAAAAAAATTTTTAAATGTTATTATTTTAAAAATTTACCAAACGTTGTATGTAGAGATTCACAAAGACAATAAAACTTTGACCCAAACTCTTTAGGTAAAAGAAAAAGAATGGATTGGAGCTCAGTCGAGCACTTATCATGAACATAACGACACAGTAGAGATAGTAGAGAAAGGTTATTGGCGTCTCTTCTGTTTGAAAGTGGTCTGTAGGGACGAGAACATCTCTCACTAGATTGTGAAGTCGATTTTTTTTTATCAAAATAGAAAAGATATGACAGCAGTACTCCATCTCAGGGCATATTTATCTCTCATACAGCTAGAGGATTGCATCAGGAGTCAGATATTTTCTGGAGCAGTAGAATGATCCAACACTTTTTCATCAAACTTAGCAACAGATTTAATATAAGTCTTTCAGTTCAGATTTGAGGTGAAAGTTAGTGTTCTTGGAGTGAGAGACAGAGACGGTCCTCAGATTGTGATGGCTCCAAGTAGAGTGGGGGAGGGGATCAGAAATGGCGGTAATCAGAATCAGCGTTGCAACTTTCCAAAAGAGGGGAAAACATTCTGGATTAAAAAGTTGCTGAAAATAAAACCCGAGGCTCTGTCATTTTCTTGGGAAGAATTTCCATAGTAACTTTTCATCGAACAAGACTAAAGATGGGCGAGTTATGTTCCCGTTTGGCCGGATGTTGAAACCACAAATAAGTGTTATTTGCCCTTTGTGTTATAAAGATCTTTTCTTTTATTTTTTCTTCTTCCTTTGAAGATTGTAATGCTGGGTATGGGGCAGCCAAACCAGCTGCCAACATTGCCCCGCTTTTTTATTGAAACCAACCGAGAGCTCTTTTTAGTATCCTCGCTGTTCCCTTAAGTGCAATTGTCTGAATCTCTTTTGCACTTGGTTCACCAGGAATATTAGTTAGAACTTGCAATTTATTATACTTTGTTGTGCGATAGTTTATGAACACGATGACTCAGTGAGAAATAGTAAACCAATTAGCTTCTTGTTCTGTGTATTTACGCCTCTGCGACTGATAATCTATTCGATTCTGTAGATCCAATGGTTCCGGAACATTGGTTACACACATGGACGGCCACAAAAATGGATTATGGAGGGAAACAACGTAGTTTCAAGCTAGCAGAAATAATTAGACCCGTCCAAATTGATTGACGATTCCTCGGATGATAGGATCTCTGGTTTTAATCAAAACGTTATGACGAAAATAAGGAATCTAATTGTTACAAAGATAAAATTGGGAAAACTACCAGCCAATTAACACTTCCATGCATGAAGTTTGGGTGAATATGGCTGCTAGTCAAGATCAATCAGTCCGACAAGTTTGACCCATTTTACTGCAGATGACCTTGTTTCTGCAGGGCTGAGGGATGGCTCTTAACAGTCCTAGGGTGTCCAGCCTCCCAAGTTTTACCTTCTCTTTTTGAGAAAAGGGTAGTTTCTTGCTAATCGCCTGGGGCGCCCAAAATGGAAATACTGATGGGGTTGCTCAGGTATTTTGTTTGCAAATTAGAGTGCACTTTCAAATCCTCACCTGATGCTGTGTCTGACCCAATTAACCTAAGGCATCCCTATTAGGGAATGCTCTGCACACACATATGACTCCATGAAATATATTTGCATGAATTGGATTATTTAATGGCCAAATATGAAACACCTCGAAAAATCTTTAATATAAAATTGTGCGACCACTTCTTGTGTTATGTTTCTCAATTTTTGAGATGAGAATTATTTGGATCATTTGGATTCTTCAGACTACTGTTCACATCTTGAGTGTTATTTTCACAACGCTTTTGTCAATGTAACCTCTGATCTTCGGTGGAGAATAAAACGACTCAAAGAAACAACACATATGCTGGGCGGCAATCAACTTCTAAGGAGACCTAGTGTAGAAGTTAACACAATATGTTGCATCCCTCTGCCTGTTTTACAAATATCTTAATGGTAGATACTCTGATGAACTACAAGTTCTTATCCCTCCTGGACATAAATACCCCAACAAACCCGACAAGCAACAAAATCCCACCCCTACACAGTAGAAATCCGTAGATGTAAGAAAGCCTTCTACTCTAATAGTTTCTTCCTTAGAACTGCTAGACTTTGGAATTTCCTTCCGGGTTCCTGCTTCCCTGAATGTACTGACATGCAGAAGTTCAAGTGTAATGTGAACAGACATCTTGCTGCTCAACTCCCTACATAGTACCCCTACAAATTATGTCTCAGATAGTAGATTTTACATTAAAGTTGCACTGTGTCTTGTTTGGGGTTAAAATGTAATAATAATAAAAATGTGAAAAACATTGATTATAAATAATAGATAATACATACATATATATATATATATACATACATACATATATATATATGTATATATGTATGTATGTATGTATATGTATAATTATTACTATACTTATTTTTAATACCTACAGACACTAGTATTTCATCCTTTCAGGAATGATCAGTGCCGAGAGTCATAATTACCAACGCCCGAGAGATTTGAACCATCTCTGACTCCATTAGCAAGGAACAAACCCCTTGGTCAGCATGAACCACAGCGAGTATACATCAGGTTGATAAAAAAGTTCCTGCGGTTTTGAATCTTTTAAATTCAGATGAACATATCTCGGCTCGAATAAAAATTTATCGATCAAAAGCCCCAACCTAGTGCATTTATGACAGTAACGTAAAAAGTCTTACGTTCTGGTGGCGATGAAGTCACTGAAGGAATTTTTGATATTGCTTAGGTTTTTTTTTAACCATTTCTCATGCAGAAAGTTGTCAAGATGCTTGCAAAAGTGGTAGTCAGTGGATGAGAGGTCAGGAGAGTATAGTGGATGAGGCAGAGTTTCGTAGCCCAATTCGTAACTTCTACAGGATCGAGTTAGCAATGTGTGGTCGGGCATTGTCATAGAGTATAATTGGGTCTTTTCTCTTGACTAATGCTGGGTGTTGTTGTCGAAGTTTCTGATGCATATCATCTATTTGTTAGCAGTACCTTTTCTGCCGCAATCGTTTCGCCTGCATTCAAATGTAATGGATGAGACTGGTTGCAAACCACCAAACAGTCAGCATGACCTTCTTTTGGTGCAACTCTGACTTCGTAAAGTGTCATGAAACTTCGTTGGCATCCAACCACTTAGCTGTGTGTCGCCGGTTATAAGTTTATATTGTCATTGATATGTAAGGAGCAACTGTGTTTGAGGACCAGATGGTATCCTAAGTAGAAAGATGTTGATCACATTACATTTAAATTGCTACACGTTGATACAGTTGAGGAAACAAGGAGCAGAGACGGAATTCCAAAGGTAGGCTGTCCAAGGAAAGTCTTCCTGCATCTGGGCTTGTAATAGTGAAGAGGTGGAATTCTGCTGCTAGTAAATAGGTTGGTTCGAAGTATTTAAGTTTTTAAGCTTGTATTAAAACAAGCAAAGGAATGCAATATTGAAGTGATGGGACAGAAACTTGCGCTTGGTAGACGATACAGAGCCTGTTAAGTAAGATACTTATTTTAAACACTGTTTAAAAGAGAGAAACTAATAATTGATGCACAAAGAATGTATTAACGATTGATTGTTTTCTTTGTGTGTGTCTGTGTGTCTGTGTGTGTCTATGTGTCTGTGTGCTATGTGTCTGTGTGTGTGTCTGTGTGTGCCTGTTTGTGTGTGTCTGTGTGTGTGTGTGTGTCTGTGTCCGTGTGTGTGTCAGTGTCCGTGTGTGTCTATGTGTGTGTTTCTATGTGTGTGTGCCTGTGTGTGTGTCTGTGTGTGTATGTCCATGTGTATGTGTGTCTGTATGTCTCGGTGTGCGTATTTGGCATGTGTGTGTCTGTATGTGTGTTTGTGTGTCTGTGCATGTGTGCGCCTGTGTCTGTGTGTGTGAGTGCTTGTGCCTGTGTGTGTGTGCATGTCTGAATGCATGTCTGTGTGTATATGGGTGTGCATGTGCATTAGCATATGTGCATGTGTGTGTGTGTGTGTGTGTGTGTCTGTGTCTGTGTGTGTATGAGTCCATTCTCTTTGGACACAAAAACGGCCGACTCGATTTTTATTAAATTTCACATGAAGGTACTTTATGTGCCTGGCAGTGTTCTTAGATAGGTTTTTGTATCAGAATGTCTTCAATAAGTATTGATAATGAATAAGCAAAATAATCCAATGAAAGAAATTACAGGCAAATAACAGGGATATTTTTATTCGACTTACGCCTGCCATTTCCAATTTTTCAATTTCGAATCCTTAGCCGCTACTTTTACCAGCTAAAAGCCTTATTGAATTAGTTCCACAGGTCCGAATCCCCTATATATATATCAAAGTTTTCAAGCTAGTAGACTCAAAAATTGTCAAAGTAGTTAGGTAGTGATTGCTCTGCACACAGATAAAGCCATGTTTATTTATATACTAGCAGATGTACCGAGCGTTGCCTGGTATTAAATGTAACGAAAAATTCCTTCAAAAAAAAAAAATGAATTAAAAAAAGAAACAGAGAGAAACTGAGACATGTGCATGCGAATATTATGTTTTTTTCTAAACAGTTCACTTCTTGTAGTTAAAAAAAAAAGTACTCGAGCTAAGATCAAAACCAAAACATAAAGACAGTGATTCAAGTACAATAACCATTAGGCCAGCTTAACACAGTCTTTAAATAATGTTTTCAAATCTACTTATTCTTAACATAAGTAATCTGTCATGTGAATGCTTCATGCCTGCGCAGTCATGAAACAGTTGACAAGCATAAAAATCCGATAACCCCAAATACCAATTTTTTAATTTTGACCACTTAGCAACCCTTTTTTTCTGGATAAAAAAATCGACTAAAAAGTTTTCCACGTGTCTGAATACCCTATATACCAAATTTGACCATAACTAACATCTTACACAGTCTAACATCACAAGTACATTTGAGAAGTTTTATTACCTCACAAGCTGAATGATCCAACACATAAAATCAACAGTAGGTTCTTTGAAATGATAGGGGTGTGTTTGAAATGAATGTTTCTGTTTAAAGCAGAATTAAACCATGATACTTGACTTTTTCATTTTGAACTTAAATTCAAGCCATTATCACCGCACAAGCAGAAAGGCCAGGCATATAAAATCAACAGTAGGTTCTTTGATATAACAGGGACGCGTTTTGAAATGAATGTTTCTATTTAGAGCACAATTGAACCATGGCACTTGATGTTTTCATTTTAAACTTTAATTCAAGTCATTATATATAAAAAATAATTTTATAAAATTAACAGTAGGTTCTCTACAGTGCAATGTAGACTACAATGTATTGTGGACTAAGTTACTGCAGGGAGGCATGTGCACCATGATGGGTCCCCAACTAGAGCAGGCACTCAATCGATTTCATTGGAAAATGGACGATTTCAACGATTTTGATGACAATAAAAATATGGGACTACACGTTTTGGTATTAGTCGGTGCAGATGACTGCCACAGGACAGAGTATACAGTAGACGGCAGGTTTTTACATAAGAGTTACCTTCTCCTAGATACATGTCTTAATAAAGACTGGGGATTCATCTCTCCCAGTGAATTAATGCGCCCCCAGATACCAACCTGGAAATTTCTATGACAAATTGGCACCCATCTGGTACAGGTCAGGCTCAATGTTGCTTAACTTCGGTGGTCTAGCGAGAACCAGTGTGTCAACGTCATTGTGCTGGATTATTATATTGTACCTAATATATAGTAGTAATTTCAAAGGTTAAAAAAAATGACTTGGATGCCATCACTTAAAATTGGAACCAAAACATTTAGCACTACCATATGACCTGAGGCCAGATGGATATCAACAATTGAAAAATTAATGTAGTTTACCGTATAAATGTATTTTGCGAATGAGTTGAGGGATATTTTTATTCGACTCACACCTGCCATTTCCAATTTTTCAATTTTTAATCCTTAGCCGCTAGTTTTACCGGCTAAAAGCCTTATCGAATTAGTTCCACAGCTCCGAATCCCCTATATATATATCAAAGTTTTCAAGCTAGTAGACTCAAAAATTGTCAAAGTAGTTGGGTAGCGACTGCTCTTCCCACTGACAAGGTTATGTTTTTTATATACTACCAGGTGTACTCGGCGTTGCCCGGTATTAAGCGTAATGTTAAACTCCTTCAAAAAGAAAATGTGGTAGAAAAGAAACGGAGAGAAACTGAGACAGGTGCATACGAGTATTATGTTTTTTCTAAACAGTTAACTTCTTGTAAGTAAAAAAAAAAATACTTGAGCTGAGATTGAAAGCAAAACATAAAGACAGTAAGTCAAGTACAATAACCATTAGGCCACCTTGCCACGGTTTTTAAAAATTTTTCAAACTTACTTATTCTTAACATAAATAATCTGTCATGTGAATGATTCATGCATGCACATTCGTGAAACAGTTGACAGAGAAAAATCCAATAACCCCCAAATACCAATTTTTCAATTTCGACCTCTAAGCAGCCCTTTTTTTCTGAATGAAAATCGATTAAAAGGTTTTCCACGTGTCTGAATACCCTATATACAAAATTTCAAGTCTGTAGATTGAAAATTCGTTAAGTATATAGGTTCAGAGTTGTCCTCACACACACACACACACATACACACACATACACACATACATACGCACACACACACTCACACACACATACACACACACTCACACACACGCACACACACATACATACACACTCGCACACACACACTCACACACACGCACACACACACACTCACACACACATACACACATACACACACGCACACACATACATACACACACATACATACACACTCACACACACACTCACACACACGCACACACACATACACACACACACTCCCACACACACATACACACATACATACACACACATACACACACGCACACACACATACACACATATACATACACACTCACACACACTCACACACACGCACACACACATACACACACACTCCCACGCACACATACATACACACACACTCACACGCACGCACACACACATACACACACACTCCCACGCACACATACATACACACATACACACGCACACACACACATACACATCATACATGCACACACACATACACACACACATACATATAATACTGGCAGGTATGTGTAACGTAACACATCTACTCAATTATGGCTGATGAAACAAATGTAATCTACTTCCATAGATTAAAAAAACAGTCCAATTTGAAATTCGATATAGATTTCCGAATTCAACATATGAATTCTCAAGTTTAAAAAAATATAGCTGAAGAATGTTGGAGGTTACATCGGTCGAAACGGTGCGTCAATCACATTCAAGATGAGAATAATAGTCCAAATAATCAAAATAACATCTTCTTCTATCGATATATATAAAAGCGAAAATGTGTGTATGTTTGTATGTATGTATGTATGTGTGTTTGTATGTCTCGCAAAAACTTTCGACACGGGTCACGGATTTTCGCCAGATAGGTATAATTTTAAAGTTCCAACCTTCGCCCGACAAATATCGAAAAATTGGCCAAAAACATTAATTCCTTCACCCTAAAATCATCAGTTTTGTACAGGGAGGAGTGCCGAAAAAATCGTTCCTTCATTTTCTCTGCTCCTGCTACTACGACAATGACGTCATGTTTGACCTAGAAAACGTTGACGTTAGTTTTAACCACCTGCAAGTGTTTTTAAATGTTTAATTTTATCCGTTAATAAGTATATGTCTCTTTGGTGTAGGGGTAATGTCTCGGGTATGTTTTTTCCGCCTTAGCCTCGATGTTTCGGGTTCGAGGCTGTCTTTCTACCTAAACTTTTTCCATTTTCCTTTTTTTTTTTACGTCTCTTCGCTGTTTTGCTTTTATTGGTTTTTCCAATTTTTCTTAACATCGTGTTTTTTTGTATAATATTAAAACAGGGTCACCCTCTCCTACATACCTACCCCCAAACACCCGGGCAACGCCGGGTACCCGCGCTAGTAAATAATAAAATGAAATCTATTACTAATGGAGATTTTCTATTTGTCTGTCTGAAGCCACAACTATACTATTACGACTTCTTTGTGTGTTTCTGGCCAAAAGTTTATAAGAAAAAATAAATCGTTTAGTCAATAAATGGATAAAACATGTCCGGACAAGAACAAAAACCTGAATAGAAGCCAGATTTATTCAATTGTTTTGAAGAATGAAACTTTATTGTCGTCTGTCAGTAAAATAAACATCTTTATAAATCAAATCTCTGATCTTTAAGTCTATTAAGAAATGGAGCTTTAGTATCTGTCTGTCTGAAACCGGAACCATGCTATTACTTCTATTATTAATGAACATTTGGTATCTGTCTGTCTGAAACAGTAACTATACTATTACTTCTATTATTAATGAAGATTTGATATCTGTCTGTCTGAAACAGTAACTATAATATTACTTTTATTACTAATGGAGATTTGGTATCTGTCTGTCTGAAGCCAAAACCATGCTATTACTTCTATTATTAATGAAGATTTGGTATCTGTCTGTCTGAAACAGTAACTATACTATTACTTCTATTATTAATGAAGATTTGGTATCTGTCTGTCTGAAACAGTAACTATAATATTACTTTTACTACTAATGGAGATTTGGTATCTGTCTGTTTGAAGCCAACATTATACTATTATAATAGAAGTAATAGTATAATTTTAGCTTTAGACAGACAGATACCAAATCTCCATTAGTAATAGAAATAGTAGTATAGTTTTGAACTGTACTTCTACTTTTATTACTAACTAATTTGACTTTTTTAATATGAATAAAAATTACTTGATCATATTTAGCGATTTTTTTTAATGAGAACTTTTATTCCATAATGGGCACATACATTATTAAGGATTTTTCTTCGTTTTTTCAATATCTTTGCTAAACTGTATAAACACACAAAAAATTTATTTTTATCAATATATAATACTGATTTATATATATTCAAATTTCCAGATCAAAATGACATTATTTTCTTACCAATAAAAATAGAAAAAGACAGTTTGGAAAAAAAAAAAAAAAAAAAAAAAACAATATCTTGTTTGTGTGTTTCTGGCCAAAAGTTTATAAGAAAAAATAAATCGTTTAGTCAATAAATGGATAAAACATGTCCGGACAAAAACCTGAATAGAAGCCAAATTTAATCAATTGCTTTGAGGAATGAAACTTTATTGTCGTCTGTCAGTAAAATAAACATCTTTATAAATCGAATCTCTAATCTTTAATAACATTAATAAATGGAGATTTGTTATCTGTCTGTCTGAAACCAAATTTATACTACTGCTTCTATTACTAATGGAGATTTAGTATCAGTCTGCCTGAAGCAACAGATATACTATTACTTCTATTACAGGTGATTTGACCAAAGTTAACACCTTACACAGCCTAACATCACAAGTGCATTTGAGAAGTTTTATTACCACACAAGCAGAAAGATCCGACCTATAAAATCAACAGTAGGTTCTTTAATATGACAGGGGCGTGTTCGTAATAAATGTTTCTGTTTAGAACACAATTGAATTATGGTACTCGACTTTTGCATTTTAAGCTTTAATTCAAGTGATTATCTTAAATTTTTTTTATATATAAACAACAGTAGGCTCTCTACAGTGCAATGTATTGTGGACTAAGTTACTGCAGGGAGCGTGTACACCGTGATGGATCCCCAACTAGAGCAGGCACTCAATCGAGTTCATTGGAAAATGGGTGGTTTCACCGATTTCGATGACGATAAAAATATGGGAGTGTGAAACATTAATTGATCACCGACAATAAAGTTCCATTCGTCAAAATAATTGAATAAATATGGCTCCTATTCAGGTCTTTGTTTTTGTCCGGACATGTTTTATCTATAATATATAGACTATAGGCTGTAATTAAAAATACCACCGAATTTCTTATATAAGCTAAATGTATTTCATTTTACGGTCGCATTCAGAATTCCATAAGCCCCCTTGTATGGGAGAAGAAATTCTCGCAACAAATAGAAAGAAGAAAAAATAATAAAAAAAAATACATAAGTACAAAGAACTTCCCTGCTCCGCAAAAAAAAAAAAATAATAATAAATGTAGAAATGGTGGGATCTTTCTATCGATCCAGTAGATATCTCACTGCTGATGCAATTCTCTATCTATATAAGAGCCAGGTACGTCCAAGGATGGAATACTGTTGCCACATCTGGGCAGGAGCTGCTAGAAAGGACTTGGCCTGCCTTGATAGAGTTCAAAATAGACTTCGTAGCCTGGTGGGAGATGTCCTTTTCTCTTCCTTGCAACCTCTATCTCACAGAAGAGATGTTGCGAGTTTGTCTCTGATGTATCGTTATTTTCATGGAAAGTGTTCGACTGAGCTTCAATCTATGGTCCCCCCTCGCAAAACTTTCACAAGAAACACTCGTCTAGCTGTAAACACTATCAATAATTCCCCCCACTCTTTATCTGTGCCTAAACCTAAACGTAGATTCCATGAACAAAGCTTTTTTATTAGAACTGCACGCCTGTGGAATTGTCTTCCGTTTTTCTACTTTCCGGCTGACTACAATATGGTTGTCTTCAAGTCTAACGTAAATAAGTTCTTGATGAGCCGTTCCATATAAGTTATCAAATTTAACAAATTTTCATTACTAATGATTATTATATTGTCCAATTTCTACTGTACACTCTTTAACCCTTATCATTGAGTTGCCTCTTTGACCTTGATAATGAGTTGATACGTATAAAAAAAAAAAAAAAAAAAAGAAAAAGTCCAATGTGAACAAGTTCTAATTGAATCGTCCCCCTAAGTAATCCAAGTTTCAAAATTCCCACTGTTTACTATGCTAAAATCACAATGACTAATGTATACCTATTAACCCTTATCCTTGAGTGGCCTCTGGGCCTTGATAAGTGGTGACACCCTTGTAAAAAAAAAATAAAATAAAAAATAAATAAAGGAAAAAATATATAAATACAATGCATCCCATCTCCATATAAAATTTTTCTTGAAATAACAATGGTATTTTTACGGGGAGGGAGTACTAGACTTTTATTAAAGGTATCATTGACTTCAAACTGGTGCTATTCCAAAAACGGACGACTTTGGATTAATTGCTAGAATTCCCAATTCCCAGATCGTCTTTTATAGGTTTCGAAATACTCTGACACAAGAACAGTGCAGTGGATAGAAAATGACGTCCGGTTTATACAGGCACAACAAAATACCGTCTCTGAGGAGAAGACATTGATTTGTTTTCTATTCGATTCAATAAATTGTTTTGGAGCATTAAAAACAAAAAAAAAATAAAAACACAATACAAAACAAAACATACAAGCAAAAGAAACGAAATAAAAAAATCCTATCATTTATTTTATATATATATATATATATATATATATATATATATATATATAAATATATTATTGATCGGACGATTCCAATATTTTTCCCGATTCCGATGCAATTACCAATTCCTGATTCTGATATATATATATATATATATATATAAAATATATTTTAGTCATCGACATACAGACCTGTTTCGTTGTATCACAACTCATCAGTGCCGCTAGACTAACACCTCTCCCAAGCCGAGGATCGAACCTAGAACCGTCGTGATGACAGTCGGCAGTCCTACCCCTTGACTACGGAATCGGTGGCCGAAATTAACCTGTCCGAACGATTATTTAAATAAACATCCGTCCGCTACTCGTAGAGGGCTCAAACGTTTGTTTGTAAACAAATCGCGAGCTTCGCATTATTTCAGCTAAATTAAGTAGCGAGTAAGATAATTTACGAGAGTGCTCTACCAAAGAGGGGAGCTTTATAAAATATATTTTAGTCATCGACATACAGACCTGTTTCGTTGTATCACAACTCATCAGTGCCGCTAGACTAACACCTCTCCCAAGCCGAGGATCGAACCTAGAACCGTCGTGATGACAGTCGGCAGTCCTACCCCTTGACTACGGAATCGGTGGCCGAAATTAACCTGTCCGAACGATTATTTAAATAAACATCCGTCCGCTACTCGTAGAGGGCTCAAACGTTTGTTTGTAAACAAATCGCGAGCTTCGCATTATTTCAGCTAAATTAAGTAGCGAGTAAGATAATTTACGAGAGTGCTCTACCAAAGAGGGGAGCTTTATAAAATATATTTTAGTCATCGACATACAGACCTGTTTCGTTGTATCACAACTCATCAGTGCCGCTAAACTAACACCTCTCCCAAGCCGAGGATCGAACCTAGAACCGTCGTGATGACAGTCGGCAGTCCTACCCCTTGACTACGGAATCGGTGGCCGAAATTAACCTGTCCGAACGATTATTTAAATAAACATCCGTCCGCTACTCGTAGAGGGCTCAAACGTTTGTTTGTAAACAAATCGCGAGCTTCGCATTATTTCAGCTAAATTAAGTAGCGAGTAAGATAATTTACGAGAGTGCTCTACCAAAGAGGGGAGCTTTATAAAATATATTTTAGTCATCGACATACAGACCTGTTTCGTTGTATCACAACTCATCAGTGCCGCTAGACTAACACCTCTCCCAAGCCGAGGATCGAACCTAGAACCGTCGTGATGACAGTCGGCAGTCCTACCCCTTGACTACGGAATCGGTGGCCGAAATTAACCTGTCCGAACGATTATTTAAATAATCATCCGTCCGCTACTCGTAGAGGGCTCAAACGTTTGTTTGTAAACAAATCGCGAGCTTCGCATTATTTCAGCTAAATTAAGTAGCGAGTAAGATAATTTACGAGAGTGCTCTACCAAAGAGGGGAGCTTTATAAAATATATTTTAGTCATCGACATACAGACCTGTTTCGTTGTATCACAACTCATCAGTGCCGCTAGACTAACACTATATTCAATTTAGATTAACAAAATTACGATTGGGCACGACAATAAATCTACTGTTTCACTCTAAAATGATTTTATCAGGTGACAGAGATCTCTGATCTTACTCGAGGCCAGTCTTTTAAAAAAGAGAATAAATTTAGAAGCCTTTTTTTTAATTTTTATATTGTGATTGGAGTCACTATTTGCCTAAATTAAAGAAAATGATAACTTGCTCTTTTTATTGAGCACTATCACCAACCCCGTTAAAATTCAATGGTTTTTGCTTTTGAATATTTTAAACTGCATTTATATATATATATATATATATATATATATATATATATATATATATATTCCAGGTAGAAAGATATCCAAAAATTAAGAATAATTGAATTTCAACAAGGATCATTGATAGTGCTTAATTAAAGAGAGCAAATTATATTTATTACTAGCGGGGGTACACGCGTTGCCTGGGTGTTTGGAGGTGTGTGTGTGAGGGTGGGGGTAAAGTAAAGAATAAGCGAAGTAATAAACCTGTTTAAATATGAAAAAAAAAACCCCGTTAAACTTCTTTAAAAATCGGCAATAAAAAAAACAGCGAACAAACGTAAAATTTCTTTAAAAAAGAAATCAGAAAAACAAAAAGCAAAAATAAGGGGAAAAAATGATGAACGTGTTCGGAAAAACAAAAACAAAAAACACAGCGAAAAGTGAAACAAAAATGGCATAAATAACCCTTCGATTGGGTTAAGTCCATGGTGCGTTTCATCCAGTAAAAAGCATAGACTGAAAAGGAACGTTAAAATTCCATTCCAGGTTTTTTAAGCAACCACTAAGTAAAGAAAACCCAAACTGGTGTTCCTTCATTAACTGTCCCTTGTGAACGATCCTGGAAACAGTATAAGTGGTGGGGGGAAAAGGAGGAATTAATTAGAGAGAAAAGATTTTACTACTTCCATTGATTTTAACCAATTGTTGGAGTAAACTCTCAGCAGAAAAAATATAGGAATCTACGATTATCGAGGAAGTGGAGAGGTAATATGCCTATAATACACATCAGATAATGTGCTGCAGTTTGTGCATATTACATTTGCATGAAATGTCTTGATTTTTTATCCTATTAAGGTCAAAATCATAGGGGAAGAAATGAGTTCATTTTATCTATATATATAAAAGCGAAAATGTGTGTATGTATGTGTGTTTGTTTGTATGTATGTATCTGTGTTTGTATGTCTCGCAAAAACTTTTGACACGGGTCACGGATTTTTGCCAGATCAGTATCATTTTAAAGTTCCAACCTTCACCTGACAAATATCAAAAAATTGGCAAAAAACGTTAATTTCTTCACCCTGAAATTAGCAGTTTTCTACAGGGGGGGGGGGGTCAGCAAAAACCGTCCTCTCATGACGAGTTCGATTCTACGCATGCGCAAATGACGTTGAAACCTGATTTAGTTTAAAGATTAAAAAAACGATCCAATTTCATGGACGTCATCTTAGCTCAGTTGCTTAGAGCGCAACCTCATTATCTAAACATTTTGGGTTCGAATCGTGGCCACCCGAGGATAAGGGTTATTGCATGTACAGCAATCAATGGGATAGTATTGTAGTAATCGCTAGTAATGGAGATTTGATAAAGTGTCTTACTTAAGGGGGTGGTTTATCAGGAATTTGTTTATGTTGGACTTGAAGACATCCAAGTTGTAGTCAGGTGGGAAACAGAAAAACGGAAGAGAGTTCCACAGGTGTGTATTTCTAAGAAAGAAGCTTTGTTTATGGAATCTACGTTTTGATTTAGGCACAGATAAAGAGTGGGGAAAAAAAGAGGGGGGGACTAGAGATTATAGCTCAGACGAGCCACAGAAATAACGATAAAACAACGACAGGCTCACACCGTCCCTTCTGTGGGAGAGAGGTTGAAGGGAAGAGAAAAGGGCAACTCACACTAGGCTACGAAGTCTATTTTGTACTCTGTCAAGGCTGGATAGGCTGTTTTTAGCAGCTCCTGCCCAGATGTGGCAGCAGTACTCCATCCTTTGACGTACTTGGCTTTTATACAGATAGAGAATTGCATCAGTAGTGAGATATCTTCTGGAGCGGTAGAAGGATCCCACCATTTTCCCAGCGTCCCTGGCAACAGATTTGATGTACGTGTTCCATTTCAGATCAAGAGTAAAGGTCAATCCCAGAAGCTTGTCAAAATATGGAGTCTCCCCAAGACGATAGCGATCCATTTCAATTGATGCCAGACAGGGATCAAAGCGTTGATGATGCAAAGATAGAAGCTTGGTTTTACATGTATTAAAAGTAACCAGCCACCTCTTCCCCCATCAGAGGAGAGAATATATATATATATATATATATATATATATATATATATATATATATATATATATATATATAAGTGCGTGTGTGTGTGTGTTACAGAAGATCAGCATAACATCTGTACGATCGGTACCTCTGTTTATATCCGTCTCCCAGGAAAGTAAATAGAGGCTGAAGAAAGTCAGATGATGGTTCCCTTTTTTTTTTTTAACATGTGACATATATCTGGATATATATTAAGCCCTTATTTTTGAAATGCTCTTAATGATCGAACACTGTACAGAGGATTTCTCACATTATATATATATATATATATATATATATATATGTATATATATGTATATATATATATATATATATATATATATAATATGCATATATATTCATTTATTTATTGCAAACTATTATCCTCATCTTTTTTGTTGTTGTCTCATGGCGTTTTGGCCAACTATTCTTCTGGCGTTCGTCAGGTGGTAACATTGTCTAAAGATAGCGGTTTCAATCCTACCCAAAGCTTGTATTTATTTGCTTCCTCACTGAGCAAATTAGGCACAAGGCCGTTTTTTAATGTGGGAAGGGCAACCAGCTCCCCCAAGGTGGGGCACTCTGGCAGAGTCCAAAATTAGCAATTGTCTGATATGAAGGATTCCCCTCACATAGACCGGAACTGATTGCTTTTTTTTTGCTCCTGGCCCGAAGGCCAAGAACAGCTTTTGCATCTAAATCCTACCCAAAGCTGGTCAGAGGCTTAATTGGCCAAAAGGTGGTGAGACGAAAAACAAGTATGGAAGGCAGTAATTGCTGAGAATGCAATTAGGAGATTCGGAGTTCCTATCACGTCGCAGTTACCACCTGACTTAATATTAACATTGAAAATCGAGAAAAAGAGAAAGTTTGGATATGATTGTGCTACTAATTTCCAGCGGAGAGTGTTTCTATTCGCTAGTATTTTCAAATCAAACTGCACATAACGTAATGCATAAGAGACATTAAAATTCGTTTGATGCAGAAGAATAAATTTACAATTGTTGATAACAGATTCTTTTTTATTTGGACGCTAAAAACAAAAAGAAACAAATTTTCAAAAATCAAAAATGTGTGCAACACGTCATACACTTTAGATTTTTTTTTTTTTTTTAATTTTTCGTGGAATTTCTTTTACATTAAACGACTTACAAGACATGCAAAGGAAAGCAAAAACATACCGTTATTTCCTTTATCAACAATTTCCGTAAAGTGTATTTTCCTGCTGAGTACAAATAAAAATAGAATTGTCAGTTTTTCAGAAAAAGTAGAGAGACAAATATATATATATATATGTCTATATATATATATATATATATATATATATATATGTCTATATATATATATATATATATATATATTTGTCTATATATATATATATATTTGTTTATATATATATATATATATTTGTTTATTATATATATATATTTGTCTATATATATATTTGTCAGTTTTTCAGAAAAAGTAGATAGACATATATATATATATATATATATATGTATATACACACACACACACACACACACACACACACACACACACACATATATATATATATATATATATATATATATATATATATATATATATATATATATATATATATATATATATATATATGTGTGTGTGTGTGTGTGTATGTAGTGTGGCTTCCTCCAATCTGGACAGACTATGGATACCCACTGTAAAGATGCCTGAGCATTAAATTTGTGCGGCAAGAGTTGCGCAATCTCCAACCCCACATCTCCTGAGTCAACATTATTGCATGCCTGTGGCAAGTTGAGGTACAAGACGACTGGAAACAAATGCCGAGATAAGCGGCGAGCACATAAAGCGCCTAGAATTTCCAAATGGTCACCCATCCGGTACTAGTCAGGCTCAGCATTGCTTAACTTTGATGATTTTGCGAGAATCGGTGTGTCAACCTTATTATGCCGTATATATATATATATATATATATATATATATATATATATATATATATATATAGTTGCAGATGTAGCCGGCGTTGCCCGATATTAAATGTAACGTTAAATTCCTTAAAAACAAAATGAAAAAGAAAACGGAAAGAAAATGAGACATGCGAATACTATGTCCTTTCTAAACATTTCACTTCTTTTTAGTAAAAGAAAAAATATACTCGAGCTGAGATCGAAACCAAAACCTAAAGACAGTGAGTCAAGTACGATAACAATTAGGCCAGCTTGCCATGATTTAAAGTGTTTTCAAACCGACTTATTCTTCACATAAGGAAGCTATCCTGTGAACGATTCGCGCATTCGCAGTCATGAAACATTTGACAAGCAGATAAAAATCATATGATTCACAATTTTTTCAATTTTTACCTCTTAGCAGCTCTTATTTAGAATTAGAACGTTTTCCACATGTCTGAATACCCTAAATACCAACTTTCAAGTCTGTAGCTCAAAGATTTGCTGAGTGTATATATATACTAGCAGGAACACACGGCGTTGACCAGGATTGAATGCTGATCAATGAATGTTTAACAATCCCATATTTTTATTGTCATCAAACTCGATGAAATCGTCATTTTTCAATCAAATCGATTCATTGTATGCTCTAAATAGGGACCCATCACAGTGCACTGGCATGAATCTTCACATGCCTCCTTGCAAAGGCTTAGTCCACAATGGATTGTAGTCTACATTGCAATGTAGAAAACTTACTGTTGATTTTATGAAATTATTTTTATATATAATGGTTTGAATTAAAGTTTAAAATTCAAAAGTCAAGTATTATGGTTCAGTTGTGCTTTAAACAGAAACATTTATTTTGAACGTGTCTCTGTCATATAAAAGAACCTACTGTTGATTTTATGTGTCTGGCCTTTCTGCTTGCGTGGTGATAATGGCTTGAATTTAAGTTTGAAATGCAAAAATCAAGTATTATGGTTCAATTGTGTTTGAAACGTTCATTTCGAACGCGCCCCTGTCATATCCAAGAACCCACCGTTTATTTTATATGCTGGAACTTTAAGCTTGTTTGGTAATGAAATTTCTCAACTGCACTAGTGATGTTAGGCTGTGTAAGGTGTTAACTTCTTTCCTCAGATGTTTTTGATTATCGATACTTATCGAGGAAATTCCGCTACAAAATCTATCTAAGAACACTACCACCTACATAAAGCATATTATATGAAATTTCGTAAAAATTTTTACATCGTTTTGGTCAATGTAACCTCTGACCTTCTTCAAGTGTATCTTGTCCAACTCGGGAATGTTTCTGTCGAACTCGGGAATTTGTCCGCAAGAACCATCGACACAGTGGTTTGAGTACTTGGAAAAATCAATTATAAAAGTGATATTCTCCTGACGGTTGAAGGTTCGTCAGTGTGGAAGACTGGAAAATACAATTGTGAATTACTTAGGACGTCTATCAAGTCATGGCTGACTGAACGAGAGCATACTACCCGTGTGCAGTAAATAAAAGATTCCGTTCGAAATTTTGTCCGAATTCCTGAGTTACATCGAGCAAAACGTTGTAAAAATAATACTCCAGATGAAAATAGTAGTCTGAAGAATCGAAATAATATGAAAAAACTCGTTTTAAAAATT
Source organism: Euprymna scolopes (assembly GCF_053919585.1). Classification (NCBI taxonomy): domain Eukaryota; kingdom Metazoa; phylum Mollusca; class Cephalopoda; order Sepiida; family Sepiolidae; genus Euprymna; species Euprymna scolopes. The sequence goes on along the minus strand of NC_136512.1, from coordinate 4,651,462 downwards.
TAGAAATGTAAATCAGAAGGATGAGAAACTTCAAGAAAGTAAAGTACACAAACACACACAGACATACACACACACATACACACACAGACATACACACACAAACACACACACAGACGCATACAAATAAACAATAGCACATGCACACATATGCAATAAAACACTTATAAACACATGGACAATAACACAAACTCATAAACATACACACAGACACATAAACATACACACAAACACATAAACATACACACAAACACATAAACATATACACAAACACATAAACATACACACACACTCATAAACAACCATACAAACACATAAACATACACACAGACACATAAACATATACACAAACACATAAACATACACACAAACACATAAACATATACACAAACACATAAACATACACACAAACACATAAACATATACACAAATACATAAACATACACACAAACACATAAACATATACACAAACACATAAACATACACACACACTCATAAACAACCATACAAACACATAAACATACACACAGACACATAAACAACCATACAAACACATAAACAGACACACAAACACATAAACATATACACAAATACATAAACATACACACAAACACATGTTTCCAGTAATCATAGGAGCTACCAGACTCATGAAAAATTTTCCAAAAAGTACTCGCAGGAACAAGAGCATAATACCCCGTATATTACATAAAGTGTTCTGTTCGAAATTCTGTGCTGATCTCCAAGTTCATCAGAAAGATTTCCGAGTTCAATAAGATACGGATGAAGAAGGTCGGAGGTTACATCGATGAACCAAATGCAAGAGAAATTCAAATAAATGCTTTTAAAGAAGATATCTTAGTTGCAGTCTCTGATATAACGGGAGAATATAAGGCATCCGATAGGATACCCCAACCATAACAAAAACAAAAAGGTAAAAAAATTGAGAGAGAGAGAGAGAGAGAGAGAGAGAGAGAGAGAGAGAGAGAGAGGGGGCATTATCTCAAGTTTTAGATGAATTTATTGAGTTATTTTACATTTAAATTTAGATAATTCTCTTGTCTGCCGTTCATTGCATTTTTTTTGTTTTAATTTTTGTTTTTTACCCATTCTTTTAAATTTTTTCTCTTTTTTACATATTGAAATTTTTTGTTTTTTTTTTGCATCTGGTGATTATCATATTTGACAACACTTCAAGACATCATGCAAAATGTATGCCGTTATTTAGCAGAGAAATGTTGTTTTTTTTTTTAATACGAGTGTGCATTACTGCATTACTGGTTTCAAGAAGCCATTTTTTATGAGAATTCCAAATTTGTCTCTTCGCTAAGCAAAGATATTTCTTGAAATGTCATTGTTCTGTATTTTTTTTTTCTTCCTTTTTTTTCCTTTATTTTTTGCAAACTTAACGCTGGAGAAACTGTCAAATATACAAATTGTTTATTTACTCGATGCTAAACAAAAATATCATTAATATTTCTACCAAAGAATTTTATATATATATATGTGTGTGTGTGTGTGTGTGTGTGTGTGTATACAGCGAAACAGTACTGTACGTGGATGACTATAATACTCCTCATCTTGAGTTGAGCATATTGAGAAGTGATACACGAATTACCATTAGCGTATTAACCGATACTCTTTGTGTAAACAAACCGAGCGGAGGTAGTTCGGACGATGTCAAAACATCGTTAAACTCACTACTCGGCTGAGCAGGTGCCAATAGCGTATGGTTAGGAGACTGACTGTCGTACAGACGGTCGGGTTTCAATCCTGGCTTGGGGTAGTTGCCTGTCTAGCCGCACTGATGAGCTGTGAAACAGCGAAACAGTACTCTATGTGGATGACTATATATATATATATATATATATATATATATATATATATATATATTCTCTTTGTGTAATCAAATTGAGCTTAGGTATTTGGACAATGTCAAAAAATTGTTAATTCACTGCCCACATAGCAGCAGCTGTATAGCGCAACGGTTAAAAGCTCCCACTGTCTTTTGGGCGATCGGGTTTCGATCCTGGCTTGAGGTAGTTGCTTGTCTAGCCGCACTGATGAGCTGTGAAACAGCGAAACAGTAGTGTAAGTGGATGACTATATATATATATATATATATATATATATATATATATATATATTCAAGCAAATATAAGTACACGCAACGGAGACATTTTACTTTATGATTCTTTTTTTTTTTAATTTTTCGATTTTCCGTATAATCGTTTTGTATAAAAATCAAAAATATTAATAAAAGTTTCATAATTGTTGCTGCCACGAGCGCTTTCGACTCGTCCACGAATCATCTTCAGGTGTTGAAGTAAAAGTGCGAAGGAGCGAAAATGAAAATAAAAGGTGTAAGCTAAAATATACAGTAAACGGCGATAAGTAAAAATATATAGAGTCGATGAAAAGTCGATCCAAAATATAGGTCGATTAAAAATTCGAGTATTAAAATCAGCAAGTTCGTGGACGCCGTTGAAAAAGTCCATCCAATACGAACTACGCAAGACATTTTAGAACGTTACTGCTTTTCTCGAATGTAATATCATTTATACTGGGTTGAAGGGTTCAAATATATGACGCTTCAAATTTTTTTTAATTTTTTAATATTATTTTCATGTTGTATAATTTTTATGTTGTCAACGAGGACCTTTCTATGATTGGAGAGGAGACAGTTAAATTCTTTAATCAAATGTTTATATGTAGTACTAGTATTATTTCGATGAATGGTTATTCGTCGGAACAACATTGTCGTTGTATGCCCAATGCATGTTTAATTTTTGGAGTTACATTCTCCCCCCACCCCACCCCGCTATATATATATATATATATATATATATATATATATATATATATAAATGGATCAATAAACAAATAATGAATAAAGTGATAAAAATAAAAATAATCTTTATACAATAACTTATCAAGATGAAAGAAGCTTTTAAATGAGAAGCATTAAACTTTGAAAGACCATGGCCTAAAAAATTTCTCTATATTTCACGTTTTTCCTTATTCATTTGACGATCAAATAAATTTTATTTAACTTTGAATTGTCATCAGTTGCTTCTTATCTTACATATATAACAATAATATATGACACATGTTTATCCACAGACACGTGTTTCCACGTTTTTATGACTCATCAGTGTGGCTAAACTAGTCAGATGCAAAACTGGTTCCTAATCTCACTAAATCTAGCTGCATTGATGAGTTGTAGAAGTGACGAAACACGTATCTTTGGATAAGTATATTTTATTCTAGATGACTTGTGTCCCGGCGTTGCCCGGAGAAAACAGATTAACTCAGGAAATCGCATGCTTCAAAGTTGAATTATTGAAGTGTTTGCTGTCTATGGTTGTCCGAAACAAACATAGACTTCACAGTGTCAATAGTGGAGTTCGTTGCTGAGTCTTTATGCTTAAACCGCAATGTAAATACATATTTTCTTAATAGCCACACAAAGAACATCAAAAACTGTATAAAATGTAATTGTTTAGAAATGATTTAATCTCTAGCGGTCATGTCAAGATTCCCAAGTTCGACCAGATACATCTGAAGAAGGTCAACTATATATATATATATATATATATATATATATATATATATATATATATATATATATAGTAAGTTAGAACAATATATATGGCAGTTAAGCTACACAGAATATTCCGCATTTCATCCACACTAGGATTCGCGGAATATTCTGTGTAGCTTAACTGCCATGCCTGACGAATCCTAGTATGGATGAAACGCGGAATATTCTGTATAGCTTAATTGCCATATTTATTGTTCTAACTTACTACCTAGCTCTAGCTATGTATTGAGCACTGTTGAAGTAAATACTTAGTTTACGCATAAAATTATACTTTCGTATATTAATTTATGTGATTAAATGATGTAGTCATACGTATATATATATATATATATATATATATATATATATATATATATATATATATATATATATATATTTTAAATAAAGTACTAGGCTGAAGTTTCTCGAGAGCTCTTTCGGCTATCATCTCGTCAGGAGTAAATCGATAGCAATCTAAATAATATTGTAACGAAAATAACGAGTTCTATTGGGGAACTTATTAAATGTGCCAAACGTACAGGGGCATTAATTTAATTTATTTACGTTTAAAAACGATTAAAAATATTGGCACAACGAGGGAGAAAAAAAAAGCGGGAGAAAAAATTCAAAGTTCCCCAAAGAGAAACAATGCGTTTGATGTTTCTTTTTGCCGGCACAAAGAAGGTTGACGCACCGCGATAGAGACGGCCTCCAAAATCTTTAAATGGTTTTTGGAGTCCGCTCTATGTAGCCCCTCGAACCAATCTATTTTATATCTATCGGCACAGCACGGGTTGTCAACCAAATGCTGGCCAATAGCAGAGTCCAAGACTGCAGAAGGAGGGAGACCACCAAACCCCATCCTCCCTTGTCTGATCTTCGATGGAACATGCTGGTTTATACGAGTCAAAAGGTGCAAGGATGTTCGCCCAACATAACCAGCATCGCACTGGCATCTAAACTGATATACAATATTACTATTTTGGATGTAAGGCAAACTATCCTTGCGGAAAGACGGAAAAGCAGGTCTCGTAGTATATACCAAACGCAAGGTCACCGAATTGAAGCATTCGTAAATACTTCGAATCTGTTTGGAAATTCTATTACTCCCCTCCCCAATCCGCGGTAATTTCAAATAAACCGGGCATTTCAAGGGTCCAAACTTTTTAGGGGATTTAAAATCCGCAACCTTTTTGAAAATACGGTCATCAATAAGGTCAACAGGATAACCATTATTGATGAATATTTCCCTGATCTTATCGAGTTCAACATCTAATCTGTTAGGCGAACAAATCATGAGGGCTCTATGTACCAAAGTATTAATTAAGCCGACCTTACGTGATTTAGGTACAAAAGACAACCAGTTCACATATAGGCCAGTAAATGTCGGCTTTCTATAAATTGTAGCGAGAAAGCCCCCCCCCGGTGAGCGTTCGACAAGAACATCCAAGAAAGGAAGCGAATTGTCCTTCCCACTTTCCATAGTGAACTTAAGAGCCCCATGTAAAGAATTCAACCTATTAAAAAATATCGACGCTTCACTTTGCGAAGGAAAAATAGCAAAAGTGTCGTCAACATATCTGAAATATGCAGTGGGTTTAGTTGTAGAATTAAACATAACGGATTCATAGTACCCGACGAAAATATCCGCTAAAGTTGGGGCCAACGGACTCCCTATTGAAACCCCGTCAACCTGACAGTACATAATATCACAAAAACTAAATTCCACGGATTTCGTACACATTAAAATGAGTTCAATAAGAATCTCTTTAGAAAACCGTGGAGCAGTCAGGCGACCATCATATAAAGCGTCGGCACATATGCGTATAGTCTCATCCAACGGTATGTTGGTGAAAAGACTAGAGACATCAAATGAGCACATGAAAGACGTCTCTGCATTAGAATCCAACCCACGTACACAATCAACGAACCGAAAAGAATCTGGGATACAATGCGTGGTGTATAACTCACGCACAGGTTGCAGAATTTCCACAAGCCACTGAGCCAAAGAATGTTGTGCTGAACAAACCATTGATAAAATGGGTCTCAGTGGAACACCTTGCTTGTGGATTTTGGGGAGACCATACATTCTGGGACGTTGTGACCCAGAGGGCCTGATCCTGTCATAGACATCCTTGCAAAAAACCTTCTTTTTAAATAATGCAAGTAGACGTCTCTGCATTTTAGCCTCGTTCTTGCAAGTATTATCCGTCAACTCGACAGAGCCGAGTTTACGGAATTTCGAACCATCATTGAGAATAACTGCCATTTTCTCAACGTAGTCCGATTTATCCAAAATCACCACTCCCGCGCCTTTGTCTGGTTTACACATATAAATATCGGTATTAGATTTTAACGCTTTCATAGTCTTAAATTGCGTTATGTTCCAGACAAAGTCGCTATGATCGACAGGTGTGTTACTGTATCAGTGAGCTAAGGCAACTAAACTAGATTTCATCCCAACAATTTTTTCCGAAAGTAAGTTGGTGTCTAAGTTGAGAGAACAAAACTTCAAAGGCAGAAAGTGTTCTCTCTTTATTTAAACTCGTAGGGGGAATACAAAAATCTAAACCCCTAGACAAAACTCTATTTTCAATTTCTGTAAGGACAGTTTTTAAAAAATTGAAAATATGTTTGTGAACCCATTAATGGAAGCAAACATATTTTCAATTTTTCACCGTAGCAGCATTATAGTAGTAGTTCACTACACATGCTTCCGCACGCTATTTCCGCCTAAAAGAAAAAGCAAATGTTAATAATTATTTTTTAATCATTTGGTATCTATCTCAGATAAATAAACCGGATTATTTTCACTTTTGGACTTCGCCTTTTTTTTTGCTGACTATTTAAGAAAAACAACTTTTCTTCGTTTTTTCGACTTATCATCAAGTTTACGTGCATTCTGGACTTCCTAGTTTCGGTTTGTTCTCCCTTTTTACATTGTGTAATAAATTGCGAACAGACGGGCTTATCTGACAAACGCTCGAGGTGTGCACTCTGCAAAGCGGGCACGTCCAAAGAAAAATGGCAAGATGGCGGCGGCCGGTTAATATTGCCAAGTAATCACGCAAAATATCGTGTTCTCTCGCACACACGAGAGTTCAGCTTAGCATAAAAACGGGTCACTGTGAGCAAGAAGGGAGAAGGAAAAACGTAGTCAAGACAAAGACGACGCTTCTGACGACTGAGAAGAAAAAAGAAGAAAAAGAGCAAGAAGTAGAAGAGGAAGAAGAGAACGATACATGAGAAGACGAGGTGTGTGCGGTTTTGAGTAAATCGAAACAGACAGAAAAAAAAACTCTGATTACATACATGTTTTAACCGATATGAACATAATTGAAGATCTTCTTTTTTTTTCTTTTTTTTTTGCATTTTATGACTTACTATCATAAAGTGCTGCTCCATCTAATGCCATAACCAGCAAATTCTTTGCGTAGCTATACTGGTAATTAGCTAATGCCTTTCCTCTGAAGAGAAGAATAGCATTATTTGAAACTCCGCGGTTTAAGGATTTCTTAATTTTTTTGAGCATTCTGTCGAACAATAAATTTCTTAGTAAATTTTAATTTATAGTCTTGATTTCTTTTCCTTATGGCAAGCTCTATCGTCGTTGTATTGAGCTTTTTTATTTGGGATGACTATATAAATATTAATATTTATATTAGATTTAATTTTACACTTGATTTTGTCTGGTAAACTTTTCATTCCTATTGTATATATATATATATATATATATATATATATATATATATATATATATATATATATATATATAACTACTTAATTTACTCACATGAAATTAATATACGAAAGTATAGATTTATGCGTAAACTTGAAGTATTTACTTCAAAAGTGCTTAATACGTATATGTGTGCATATATGTATGTACACACACACATATATATTTATATATAAGCTAGCATAAAAAAATATAAAAAACACTAACCTAGTTTTAAAACAGATCAAGAAACTAAATAGAGCACACACAAAGGAACAGGTCAACCAGAGGTCAAATAGGCCTTTGTCCGATAAATGCATGCTCATTGGCTGATAGGAAGGGCGCGGTGGATGCTAGAAAGCTGATTTGCTAACTAAAATCTCAATAGAAGAGGGGCATATAAAAACGATAAACAACCACAGAATTTGCGCATAAGCCTGAAGTGTCCTAGAATGGATGAAACGCGGAATATTCAGTGTAGCTTAATCGCCATATATATTTTATAACTTACTATATATATATATATATATATATATATATATATATATATATATATATATATATATATATATATATAAATTGATTAACTAAAGTTAGGTATATTGTTAACATGAACTAAAAACTAATATTTTTCCAAAAATGCTCAATACGTGTGTAGAGCTTTTATCTAATTAAAATTATATAAAAATTGTAAGGATTCTACACAGATCGACCAATGCATCATGTTTTGTCAGCATTCCAATTGAACCTTGCTGTTCGGAAAACTGTGAGGTTCAAGTCCTGACGAAACATGACAATGTTGAAACGTTGATCAATCCGTGTTATATATATATAAGTGAAATTGTGTGTGTGTGTGTGTGTGTGAGTGCGTACATTTCCCTATCAAACTACTCTGTCAATTTTAAGTCTACAGACTCGATATTTGACATAAGAGGTATTGAGATTTGGGGAATTTTTTTTAATAGGTTTCGGCCAGAAATTTAGCTGTCAAGCGGTCAATGTTCAACGATTTGACCTTTGAAAATTCTATCAAACTCCTCCGCTTATTTTGGGTCGAAACACTTGTAATGGACATGGATCAGACTTTTTGATTTGATTTGAGCCCAAAACAATAAAAGTTAAGAGGTAAAAATTAAGGTCAAAGCCTTAAAAAAATTGACCTCTGCTGTCTCTACCAAATTACTCAGCCAATTTTTGGTCTAAATATTTGAAATTTTACATAATGTATTCAGACATAAGGCAAGCTTTTTAATCGGTTTTTGACCGAAGATTTGTCTGCCAAGAGTTCAAAGTTCAAAATATTTGACCTTTGCGGTCTCTAGCAAACTATTCAGCCAATTCCGGGTCTAAACATTTGAAATTTTACATAAAGAGTATTCAGACATGCAGCAAGCTTTTTAATCAGTTTTGGGGGTGAAAATTTGGCTGCCAAGATGTCAAAGTTGAAAGAGCTGACCTTTGTAGACTCTACCAAACTCCTCTGCCAATTTTGGGTGTAAACACTTGAAATTTTAGATGTAGGTTACCTGGACATGAGTCAAACTTTTTGACATATACATACATATGCGCATAAAGTTATGAACAGTAGATAGGGCTCGAGCAAAGCCGGGCTGAACTGCTAGTATATATATATACATATATATATACACATATATATACACACATATATATATATGCACACATATATATACATATATATATACACACATATATATATACACACATATATATACATATATATATATATATGTGTGTGTGTGTGTGTGTGTGTATTAATACGGTAATATCTTCAACGTAAATGATTCGATCGGGAGATCCTATTTATTAAAAAGGAGGAGAGAAGGTGATAATATACGATGAACATTAAATACTAATTAATTTAATCTTCGTAGTATCTTATCACTCTTATCACCTTCTACAACCCATCCACCTTTTAATAAATAAGATCTCCCGATCGTCGAAGACCCAATATAAACATAAAATGATGCCGCTTCTCAGCCACACGTTTAGAAGAAAACGTATGTGTTTTTTGTTTCTGTTTATTTTCTTATTGACTCGATTTCTCCTAGAAAGTTTGTTCTTAAAATTGTAATATAAAAATGATTGTAATAATTTATTAGTAGCTTTTAAGTAAGTATATGTGCCATAGTTTATAAAAAAAAATAATAGACTCAGAGTAAGTTAAATGTCTTTTAATTCTATCAAAATATATTTAATTATCAATTGTTATTGAAACGAAATCGAAAATTATTTCTACTGCCGCGATGGAATTTCCACAGGTCCCGCTAGTATTTAATTAACGATTTAATAGATCTTAAAATTACTATCTTCTATTACAGTAGCTTTAACAATAGACGTTTGTCCCCCCCTCTCTCTCTCTCTCTTTCTCTCTCTCTCTCTCTCTATCTATCTATCTTCTTTTCTCCCTCTTACTCTTTTGGTTAGTCTGTCTGTCTATTTGTCTCCTTACCTGATTATATAAACAGTAAACACCGGTTGCTTTTTTTGTTGTTGTTTTGTTTTACAAATTCATTTACAAACAAAAATTCTTATTCTAATTTTAGTTATATTCCAAAAATATATTGTCGTATTATTTTCTACATAAACTATTTTTTTCCATCAAAATTTGAATTCTGATATCATCTAATATTTCTGTTTTCGGGTTGAATTCTATTTTGACAAGATCAGAATTTGATTCTAAAATGTCCAATATTTATTTAACTTTTGCGTCTGAAAATGTTTACGCTACCTTGCCATGCTACATCGTCTAGTTGCAATTTATGCAGATTTCGTATATATTATACAGAGCTAATTCTTTATTGATTAATCTATTGTACCCAATATATAGTAGCGATTTCAAAAGTTAGAAAAAAACAACATATGACTTGAATACCATTAGCTAGAATCGAAACCAAAACATACTGCTCCAGCTTTAGTCGTTATCGTTTGAGCTATCATCAAATGGATAAAAATAATTAAAGATGAATCGATTTTAATTTATAAATGTTTATTTACGCATGCGTACAAACAACGTTTAGCCGGTTTACGCCTCACAAGTTCCAAGCAGCTATTTTACCGTCTAAAAACCTAGAAAAAGAACGGCCCACAAAAAGTGCAATCATTTGACCTGCCTAATGCCGTTCTGTAATTTTGCGTCTCGGAGGAAATACACTTTGAAAAATATGAAGACAGACTTAGTGAGTTTTATGAATGAGATTATATGCGCTTTTGTGACTATATATATATATATATATATATATATATATATATATATATATATATATATATATATAATAAGATGATTACAGAAATTCCTCTCTGGACCAAAATACTGTAGGTGTGCAGCAACACATGCCGGATGCAAATTTATTATGTCTACATTATTAGCCACTAACTTATGTAACTTTAGAACGACATTTTGCATACAGTCGTTATAATAAAATTCTACATTACATCCTAGGAGCAACATCATCACAATCTCACTATCTATAGATTAAATAGGTCCTATTTCCCTATAAATCTCAATTCCTCTCACCGGGAAGATATCTACACATTCTAACTATACTACCCTGACACCCTTCTTAACTGGATCATACAATCATAGACATATAGTTATCTTTTCACTTCTTGATTCGAAACATTCCGGCTATTTTCATTGCCTGAGAACATACAAATCTATTATTCCAGATCACACACCTACTTACACAAAAACGAACACGTCAGACATTTACAAATATGGCCGCTTCATATACACGAAGCAATAGTTTTATGAGTATTAAACCAAATACAAAAACCCATAACATTTTTTTTTCAATTACAGAAACAAAACTGACTTTTGTTTTCGGTTTCGCATTTTCCTTTTACATTTTTTACAGTACCTATACACGCATTATCATCGCGTAGATACCCCCAAAACAAAAACAAACAACCAAACAACCCTGAAACATAACATTTTAATCACACTTACCATTATTTACTTTTCGATTTCTACATTAGCCTCTTATCATATGCATGTGTTTATAGACAAATTATAGACACACTTTTCTTTAACATGACGTTTTTTATTTTGTTGCTTAGCATTTGCAACTCCAAATATCGAGCAAATATTCGGACAATCCCAACCCCCTTACCCACTCACAGATGTCTATTCAGAGAGCCGTTCTTAATATGGGATATTGCGGTGACCAGAGGAGCTTAGGGGTGTCCGTTCTGAAAGCCGTTCTTAACATGAAGAAATTAGGTGTTTGGCACCACCACCAACTCCACCAACAACAACAACAACAACAACAACAGTCATACTTTATTGTTTTTACGATGAGGCCTGTTTGATTACAGACCAATAGATTTTTTTTAAATATAAATCTTTATCTTAGATCCACCTACACATTTCCTTTTAAATAACGACTTTTATAAGTTTTCCACTATGCTGATTAAGAAAATTTCATTTTTATTTGGCGGATACAAGTAGTTTTCGCGAATATAAAGCCTTGTATTATGTACTTTAAATCACTGATTGCAAATTAGTATGTACGGGCAAGGAACAAATCTGCTACCCCAAAATTTCTTTGTTGATTCACAGTATTTGCACATGGGAATCCTTACAGCGATTATCAAGGTTAAATTTGTGGCAAATATTTTGGCAGTCACTCCACTACCAAAATGGACTGTCTATTCCGATATTGCCAGTGACCATTTCGAAAGCCGTTCTTACCATGAGGAGGTTGGGGGGTGTCTATTCTGAAAGTCGTTCTTAACATGAAGAGGTTGAGTGTTCAGAAACAGCAACAATAAAAACAACAACATCTATACTTTAATATTTTTACGAGAGGAGAGGGGCATGCTTCCACTGGGCAACGCCGGTTATGGATCCTACTAATATATATATATATATATATATATATATATATATATATATATATATATATATATATATATATAATTATTTTTTTTTACTATAATAATTAAATATATATATATATATATATACTAGCGAGGGGTGCCCGCCTGGTCGTAAAATATGCTTAAATATATTTTAATTTGTCTAGATTTCATATATATTATTACAGAATAATTTCAAAAATAGGAGGCACTACTTTTAGATAACCCTATGTATATATATATATTTTTCTTTCTTTCTTCATTTGAGGACTAGTTTCTTCTGCGGAAAGCAACCAATTTATTAAGTTGTCTGACGAGGACTTTAGCATGTCCAGTACGACGACCATATAATTTCGTTTACATTAATAAAAATATATCTTGCTTTTCTTTTTTGAGCACTCTTAATAACCTCGTTAAATTTATGAGTTATCACTCTTGAATAATTTTAACCTGGCATATATATATATATATATATATATATATATATATATATATATATATATATATATATATATATATATATATAAGTGAACGTGCCTGTTTCTGTGTCGACATTTCCTTACGCAATAACTCTATACGTTTTTAGTCTACACACTCGAAATTTGATATACGGGTACTGAGATTTGGGAAAATCTTTGTGATCCGTTTTCGGCCAGAAATTTGGCTGTTAAGGGGTCAAAGGTCAACGATTTGACCTTTGAGAACTCTACCAATTTTGGGCCTAAACACTTGAAATTTTAGATATAGGATTTAAGCCCAAAACAATAAATGTTAAGGGGTCATAGTAGGGGTCAAAGTTAAAAAAAATGACCGCTTTTTTTTTTTTTTTTTTGCTCAACATATACCTCCAAACACGCGGGCAACGCCGGGCTGAAATGCTAGTATATATATAAGTGAACGTGTGTGTGTGTACATTTCCCTACGCAATAACTCTGTCAATTTTAAGTCTACAGACTCGATATTTTATAAACAGCGTACTGAGATTTGGAAAAATCTTTGTGTGATCAGTTTTCGGCCAGAAATTTGGCTGTTAAGGAGTCAAAGTTCAACGATTTGACCTTTGAGAACTCTACCAAACTCCTCCGCCAATTTTGGCTCTAAACACTTGAAATTTTAGATATAGGTTCCTTGGACATGCATCTAACTTAATAACTTAATTTGAGCCCAAAACAATAATGTTAAGGGGTCATAATAGGGGTCAAAGTTAAAAAAATTGACCGTTTTTTTTCTTTTGTTTTTGCTCAACATACACCTCCAAATACGCTGGGCTGAAATGCTAGTGTATATATATGTATATATATATATATATATATATATATATATATATATATATATATATATATATATACACTAGCATTTCAGCCCAGCGTTGCTCGGGTATTTATATATATATATATATATATATATATATATATATATATATATATATATATATATATATGAGATGGCTTCGTAACCGGGGATTTGAATCTCCCGACTGTTAGCAATCATGTCACCCTGCACATCTTCTGTGACTGCAAGAGCAACTATCATCTAAAGCCAAAAGTCTATCAGTCTGTTGTGAGACCAATCGTTTTGCACCCTAGCCCCCACGACAGGGTAGCATGCTCTTTTTTCGCCATTCACTGCTGGGAACAAGTTCTAAATAATTTTCAATTGTATTCTTAGTATTTTACATTCGACTTCCAGAAGAGTGTCACTTACAACTGAAGAAAAAAGTTCACTGCAAGTCGGATGTAAACAAATTCTTGAGCCGTCCTTTCAAATAATCAAATTCTGCTCAATTTCAATCATCGTTACTGTTAGGATCAACCTAAAAAGAGAAAAGAGAGTTACTTCTCTTGGACTGATAAGGGAGTGATCGTCCTTGGGTGAACGAGTTCGACCATGACACCTTGATGTCGAAAACACGCGCAGCTCTCAAAGACAGATTTATCATCGTCACACATCCAGTGATTCAACAATTATAACTCTACTCATAAGCTGTTGAATAAATTTATTAAACGTCCCCCTTCGTTTTCACAGACAATGCAAAGTTTAAAACCTATAACGTCCTGAACCACAAAAATCAGACAATAAAAAAAAAAAAAAATAAATAAAAATTAACGGAATGGATTGCTTGCATCATACAATAATTAATGTAACAACAGTTAATGTAACAACAGTTAATGTAGCAACAGTTAATGTAACAACAGTTAATGTAACAACAGTTAATGTAACAACAGTTAATGTAGCAACAGTTAATGTAACAACAGTTAATGTAACAACAGTTAATGTAACAACAGTTAATGTAACAACAGTTACGATTGATTGAATTATTTTCGAGGAGATTTTGAACACTTTTACTATCACTTTTGGAAACAAAACTTTTAACATCGCAGAATCTAGTAGGTACGGCCAAAATGAATGGCGACGCTCAAAATATATAAACATTTTGACCCCTCCCTTTACTTAAAAAAATCACCCAAAATCAGGAAATTAACCAATTTTAATGAAATTTTCAGTATTTATCAAATGATGATCGCGGAATATAATGAACTAATTATTTTTTTTTAATATAAATCCGAGTGGAAATGTATTATTTTGTTTATATAAAATATACCTTTATTAAAGTTGTAGTTTTCAGATGTAAATAAAAACGCAAGACTTTATTTTTGTTTTTTTTTATATATAAATAAAGCATCGTAATTTTTAACAATAAAAATAAAATAATTTTTATAGGAACATTATGAAAAAAGACCCTAAATCCGTATTAATGAATTCTATATAACTCAAAGAAAAATGAATTTCTCGAACTACCGATATTACCATTGAATTAACCATTGCTTATTTAATATTTTCACACAAAAAATTATATTTGAAAAAAAAATATTTCTACTTTTTTTTTTTAAATTACTGGTTTCGCATAATTTTTATATGCAAGATTTTAATAATTTCTTTGCTCGCAAGATGTGAAACTTTCGGTGTAACATATTTTTTATATAATATTGAACAATAATTAAGAAAAAAGAATAATTTAAAAATAGAAACATAGAAAAATAATTAAATTAAAAAAATGCAAAAATTAATACAAATGTTCAAAAAAGGAATGTACGGATGCGCGACTGGGGGAAAAAAAAGAACTTCCTCCCTTTTAATTACATGACCTCATTTTCACAGTCTTTCGACTGCCTGAAATTTTGGGCCTTCGTAATTTTCGTGTTTAGAAAAACTTTAGTTTGTTGCGTTTTGCGAACGCCAAAATCACTCAGTTTTGGGCTAATTTATGTTTTGTACAAACAAGGTGCTTTTTTTATTTAATTCAATATCTTAGGACTTTACTAATTACCCTTGAAATAGACCCTGAAAACTAATATTTATCTTTTAAAGGATTTTTACAATGAATTTATTAAACTTCAAAATTTTGCTGAATTGGGTAGCTCGCCGTGATAACATTTTCATAACTTTTTTTTTCACGTGTACAAATATTTTTTTCCTTTTGGAAATTAAGTTTACTCCTTAATCTTTCAAATACAATCAAAAAATAGTCGGAAACCTACAAAAAAATTATGATAAATCGGCTTTCAAAACTAGGTGCCCCATTTTTGTCCGCCCATTTTTGCCCGTACCTAGCAGAATCAGTTGCGCAATTCCGTTTTGTTGGCTAAATTTATTAACCATTCCTTTTCATCTTCGTTGCATTTTTATTTCACAAACACATGGAGGATTGTTGCCACATCTGGGCAGGAGCTGCTAGAAAGGACATATCTGGTCTTGATAGAGTTCAAAATAGACTTTGTAGCCTCGTAGGAGATTTCTTTTTCTCTTCCCTGCAATCTCTTTCTCACAGAAGAGATGTCGCGAGTTTGTCTCTGCTTTATCGTTATATCAAGTGATCGACTGATCTCCAATATATGGTACCCCCTCGCCAAACTTTCACAAGAAACACTCGTCTAGCTGAAAATACTATCAATAATTCCCCCACTCTTTATCTGTGCCCATACCTAAACGTAGATTCCACGAACAAAGCTTATTTCTTAGAAATTCACGCCTGTGGAACTGTCTTCCGTTTGCCTGCTTTCCAACTGACTACAATATGGTTGTCTTTAAGTCCAAGATAAACAAGTTTTTGATGAGCCGTTCTATATAAGTTAACAAGTTTACCGAATTTCCATTACTAACGATTACTATATTGTCCAATTGACTACTGTATACTCTTTAACCCTTATCCTCGAGTAGCGTCTGGGCCTTGATAAGTGGTGATGCCTATGTAAAAAAAATCAACAAAAAAACATAATTTACAACCCGTATTATACTAACAACACTAAGATGATCATAGTTGTCCGAATAATTAAAATGATATATCAAATGAAAGATGAGAAATAAAAAAAATATATAACTTTATTATATCATCAGAACAATTAGGAAAAGTTATGGGAAAATTAAGAGGAAACTGTTTAGGCCATGGCATTTCGAAGCTGAATGCTTCTCATCAGAAGGATCAGAATTATACAAAATGCAAATCTAAATGTTATTAAGCCAGTGTTTTTTTCTTATATTTGCATTTTGTATAATTCTGGCCCTTCTCCGTTTCTGATGAGAAGCATTTAGCTTCGAAATGCCATGACCTAAAAAGTTTCTTCTTAATTTCCCCCGCAACTTTTCATCATTGTTCTGATTATATAAAAAATTATATATAACTTTTATTCCTCGTCTTCTTTTTAATATATTTGCTTGCTCCTCTTAATAGTGTTGAGCTTTTCTTATCTTTATAAGCTTTGTTTTGTTCAAGATTTACTCTTTTCAAAAACCTAAACATAGATTCCATGAACAAAGCTTCTTTCTTAGAACTGCACGCCTGTGGAATTGTCTTCCGTTTTCCTGCTTTCCGGCTGACTACAATATGGTTGTCTTCAAGTCTAAAGTAAATAAGTTCTTGATGAGCCGTTCCATATAAGTTATCAAATTTACCAAATTGTCATTACTAATGATTACTATAATGTCCAATTTCTACTGTACACTCTTTAACCCTTATCCTTGAGTGGCCTCTTGGCCTTGATAATGTGGTGATGCCTATGTATAAAAAAAAAATAAATAAAATAAAAAAAAAAAAACATAATTATAATCAGTGTAATACATACCTAACTTTATATTAACATTAGTGCTAACACTGGCGAAGCATATATTTTTTTGCCTTGTTTTTTGACGGCGTTTGTACACTGGTAGTGTAGACTATTTTTTGTTTTTTAACATTTTCAAATTCTTACGGTTGTGTATTTATTTCTTCTTGTCGCTAGCCTTTTTGTAGACGTCTTGTGATTATCGACAGTCTTCTAGAAGGAATAAGATCCTTAAAAAGGGGTCAGCGACTCAACAAATGCTAAAAACGATTTATAATTATCTGTTATATTCTTTTAGCCCCCGCCCTACCCCCACCAGCTCAAGAAAAAAAGAACGAAAACAAAAACGAAAACAGCAGACATCGGATTGAGAACTGTGCAGCAAGTTTTGCGCGGCTGCAAAAGTGCATTGCTTTTTACCAAATTCTTCAGAACGAGGCTTGCAACTGTAAAGCACGGAGAGAGACAAAAGAAGGAATTGGCTAGGAATTAACTAAAAGAAATGTTGAGGAAGGAGGAGGATGGGGGAGGAAGATGAGGAGGTGGAACCGACTCTGGTCCATTGTCAGCATGCATGGCTAACTGATGGAATCCGACGAATCAATGGAATTGCTTTGAAAGAAGATTCACAGCTTTTATGGAATTCCCAAGTTTGGTTGTGCTAGAAAAGAAGATTACACATCTTTCACCATTATAAATGAGATCTAATCTTTATTTCTCGGCCCGCCTCTCCCTCTCTCCTTCCACACACACACACTCTCTCTCTCTCCCTCTCTCATTCTATTCTTTATTTTTTTTTTTACTCACGTTCACCCCCAACAAGGTACATCGTCACTTGGCTGTAAGGGCTACTACAGGATGAAACAATAAAATTGTCACTTTAAAAAAGACGACATGATTCTATTTCCTTTTGGTGAAAACCGGTTTTCTTTTTTTGTTGCAGACCATCTCCTAGTTGGTCAGTTGTGTACAAATCTCAAGAGTGATAGAAGCCTTCTATCACATCTGAAAATGACACAATGTTCAACGAGCGAGATCGGAGATGCACCGCTGTACAACTCATGTTCTCTACCGATTCAAGCTATGACAACAGGACCATTGCCAGCACCCTCAAAATGTAAAGCTGAATGATTCAATGCTTGAGGGCACATCTCAATGCATCGCACAATCCACGCTTATGACCTTTGGTGTTGTTTCAAGTGAGCGCCACATCATGCCATCTCACATCTTCGAAGTCGGCTTGAAAGTCAACACCAAAGTCTACCTGGATGTGCTGAGAGTGTGGTGATCCCCCGGGTGTAATCAGATGGCTGTTGGCAGACACTTGTTGTGGCAGCAGGACTCAGCACTGCCCCACATGTCCAAAGAGACCCAGGCTTGGCTTCAGAAAGTGTGCTACGACTTTAAACCTTCTCATACTGCCCCTCCTCTCTCGATCGGAATTTGCTGGACTAGTTCGTTTGGTTATATGTCGAGAACATCACCAACATAATCTCCCACAACACTAAAACCAGCCTGATCACCACCCTCTGCTGAGTATTGACCGAACCGCTGATGGCACTTGTGGAAAAGGCATACTCCCAGTTCTAGACCCATACCGAAGTGGTGATTGAGGCTGAAGGCGGCTACATTGAGTAGATGTCAGCTCTACTACATAATCAAGTTACCTGAATTTATTTTTTCAACAAAAGTTTAAAAATAAAGCTTTAGTGTTGTTTTCTTTATCGTTCTACCCTGTATTTGGGACGATGCCTTGGAAAGATAAACAAGATGTTGATTTACATTACATCGAAACTACTGTATAGTCAGGGAAGCAGGGAGCAAGAAGCGAATTCCAAAATCTAACTGTTCGAAGGAAGAAGCTATTAGAGCAGAAATTTGGAGACCTCAACTGTGAAGAGGTGTGATTTTGTTGCTCAGCAAGTTTGTCGGGTATGTATACATCAGGGGGGCACAATTGCAACAAGTTCATTAGAGCACATTCCATTAAAATATTTGTAAAACAGACAGAGAGATGCTACATTGTGGCGATGGGGCAGAGGTTGGAGCTTAGTTGACAGTGAGACCTATTAGATTGAAGACTTTTTTGGACCTTATCTAAGAGGGAGATGCCAGTGGCAGATGCATCAGCCCAGATGTGGCAACAATACTCCATGCATGGGCGAACGGTTGCCTTGTAGAGGTACAGGATACTCACAGGTGTGAGTAGTTTTCTAGCATGATAGAGGGAACCCACCTTCTTTGCAACAGCCTTCGCCATGTCCTCAATTTATTTATTCCAGTTTATATTGCCTGTGAATGTTAGGCTGAGGAGTTTAAAGGAAGAAATCTCAGGTAGAGTGTTATTTGTCATGGATATCGGTGGTTGGAGAGGGGTCTTGTAATTGCTAAAGGAGAGGAGCTTAGTGTTACTAGCATTAAATGTGGTTGGAGATGCGTCTATTTTTTATTGTGTAAAAACAGAAACACGTAAATTAGTTTGAGCGGATTTAGTTTTTCTCACAAATACGTGAAGAATTTATCTTCTAGCAAGAAAATTAATGATTATGTAAAAAAAATAAAAATACACAATAAAATTGGTTTAAAATGAGGCAATTTGAAAGTTGGATATCATAAAAACCAACAAGAACAACGTATTTACAAATGAAAGATCAGAAGAAAATGGATGAACAACTAAAACGAGTAACAGAGAAATTCTAGGAAAAACATTTGAAACAAATGAAAAAAATTAGCTGAGAACGTTTATATATAAACTAGCAGTTCAGCCCGGCTTTGCTCGGGCCCTATGTACTGTTCATAACTTGCCCTACGTGTGAATACAATTTATGTAAGATTTCAAATGTTTAGACCAAATATTGTCCGAGTAATTTCGTAGAGACCGCAAAGGTATTTTTTTTTTATAACTCGGACCCCAATTTTGACCCCTTAACATTTATTATTTTGGTCTCCAATCAAAATACAAAATTTTACCCATGTCCAAGTTACCTACATCTAAAATTTCCAATGTTTAGACCCAAAATTGGCGGAAAAATTTGGTAGAATCTGCAAAGGTCAACTTTTTCAACTTTGACCTTTGGCAGCCAAATTTTTGCCCGCAAACTGATTAAAATGCTTGCTGCATGTCTGAACTCGCGTTATATATAAATTTCAAATGTTTACACACAAAATTGGCTGAGTAGTTTGCTAGACACCGCAAAGGTCAAATATTTTTAACTTTGACCCCTTGGAAGCTCAAATTTTTTTACCCAAACTAATTAAAAAGCTTGCCCTATCTCTGAATACCCTTTATGTAAAATTCAAATGTTCAGACCAGAAATTAGCTGAGTAATTTAGTAGAGACCGCAGAGGTCATTTCTTTTAAATTTTGACCCCAATTTTAACCCCTTAACATTTACTTTTGGGCTCAAATTAAAAAGTTAGATCTATGTCCAAGTAAGCTACATTTAGAATTTTAAATGTTTAGACCCAAAATTGGCGGAGGAGTTTGGTAGAGTTTTCAAAGGAACATTGATCCCTTGACAACCACATTTCTGTCTGAAAACTGATTAAGAAGATTTTCCTAAATCTCAATACCCCTTCTGCCAAATCTCGAATCTCTAGACTGAAAATTGACAGAGTCATTTGGTAGGGAAATGCACACACACACACACACACACATTTTCACTTTATATATACAGGTTGTCCTCTCCAAAAAAAAACAGGTCCCAACTCTAATTAGGCCCCGTTTCTTAGTGTTTTGTCCGAATGAAATGAAACTTTGGTCCTAACTAGTTTATTATATTCAAAACATCACATCAAGACACAAGGGTCTTTGGCCATTTTTTCTCCGTTCTACAGCATATGTTCTAGATGGCCTCCATTTGGTTGTTTTTTTTGGGGGGGGGGTTCACCCTGTATATATATATATATATATATATATATATATAAAGGTTAAGAAACTTATTTAATACCCATACATATGTTTTTATTGCATTTTCACCCCAAACAAGGCACAGTGTCATTTTTATGTAGAGGGCTACTATCTGGGATATAAATTTTAAGCATACTATGTAGGAAGTTGAGCAGCAAGATGTATGGTTGCATTACACTTGAACTTCTGCATGTCAGAACAGTCAGGAAACAGGAACTCAGAAGGGAGTTCCAAAGTCTAGCAGTTCTGAGGAAGAAACCATTATAGTAGAAGACTTTGTGTAAGGGTGGGACTTTGCTGCTTGTCGGGTTTGTTGTGGTTGTCCTAGCGACGCCATTTTTTTTTTAATTCTAAAAACTGTTCGTTTATATATAGAAGATTAGAATTCCGTAATATGAGAGTATCATTTAACCAATGAGAATTGCGTGAATCTCCAAGGGGAGAAATTATTATTTTTGGAGCGGGGAATGGAAAGATAATGGTGTGTCTATAAGTATATGGTCCAGTTAAGAAGAGTGCCTTGAAAACATATTTATAATGTGTATGTATATCTTTCCAATGTTGTAGTGTAGAGGGGAAAATACGAACTACTTTCTTTACAGAAGTTGGCGATAATTACTACATATATATAAAAGACACTTTGTGTGTGTGTGTGTGTGTGTGTGTGTGTGTGTGTGTGTGTATGTATGCGTGTGTTTGTATGTGTGTGTGTATATGTACGTGCGTGTGTGTGTTCGTTTCCTATAGACTCTGAAACGGCTGGATCGATTAAAAAAAATTCACACAAACATACTTGATTGTCTGGTAGTGTTCTTAGATAGTATCAACAATCGATAATTGAAATAATCCGATTAAAGAAGGAAATCGATTTTGATCAAAGTTAACATCTTATACAGCTTAACATCACAAGTACTTTATCACCGCACAAGCAGAAGGGTCCCACGTATAAAATCAACAGACGGTTCTTTGATAAGACAGGGGCGCATTCGAAATTAATGTTTCTGTTTAGAGCACAACTGAACAATGATACTTGACTTTTGTACATTTAACCTTTACTTCAAGCCATTATATATAAAAAATAATTTTATAAGACCAACAGTAAGTTCTCTACAGTGCAATATAGATTACAATGGCTTGTGGACTAATTCACTGCGAGGAGGCATGTGAAGCTTCCCCCCCCCCCGGTACACAGTGGTGGGTCCTCTGACGAGAACAATCAATCAATCGATTTGATTGAAAAAATTAACGATTTCATTGATTTCGATGACGATAAAAGTATTGGTAATTTGGAATATTTGTTGATCCTCATTCAATCCTGGACAATGTCGGGTTTCCCTGCTAGTCGAAATATGAGGCAATGAAAAAGAAAATGTCTGAAATACCCAAAGGAATTAACTAAAGAACGGACATCAAAATATGTTTTAATTCATTGCAAAGAAAACAGAAGCAAAAATATTTGTTTGCTTTAGAAAATAGATTTTCAATTTGTTTCGTTGTTATTCTTATTCGAGTTGCAATTCTCCTATAAATCCATAATCCATTGATCAGAAATATTGGAATGAAAAAGAAATATTCCTCTTTCTGATTTTTTTTTTGAAAGAAAACGTAAGATTTTTATTTTGTATTATTTTTAAATATTATTTACTTATAAAGAGTTGCATGCTTATAATTTATAGTAAAAAATGTATTATAAATAAAATTATATAAATATTATATCATAAATAAAAGAGGAAGAGAGTCCAAATATTCAAAATAACATAAAATCCTCCATCAACATAGCTACTACATGTAAAAGGTTGTGTGATTATCTTTTATATAATAAGATAGGTGCAGTTTTTCCCTTCTGGACCAAAATACCGTAAGTTTACAACAACAGATTGTTACAACAACAGATTGCACATAAAAATTTATTATATTTACGCTATTAGCCATTACCTTATTTAACTATACAGCACCATTTCATACACAGTATTCCGTAATATTAACACTTACATTTATTCCTAGGAGCGTCATCTTCATCATTGTCCTAACCTACAGAGGAAGTAGCTCAAATTTTTCCCCCTCTCCGATAAGTCCTCTTACAACCCCATTCTACACCGTGTGCATTTATACTTTTTCCTACTTTCCTGCATCTAAGCCGTCATTAACTGACTAGTAATTTATAAGTTAAGGAGTAGATAGGCTCTGTCTATCGCCAGCTTCCATGCTCCTTCTTTGCCTATTAGTCAGGTGCAGGGATACTATCACAAGTGAATCGACAAAACACTTAGTGGTTGATCTTGTTTTTTGTCTAGGGCAATGAACGCCGTTCCCCCACTCCCGACACATCCCACCCCTCAAAACTGGGCACTTGGGAGTGCTTGAGTAACACACATGCCTGTGCAATTAGATTGGGGTGATCTTCTTCTGATGAGCTGAGGGTACCGGATTGACAGTTCCTGGCTGCTGTTTCCAACTGGTAGTATAGGTACCCTAACTCTTTGGTAGCGCTTAGAGCGGTTGCTCCATCAACAGTTGTGTAATATCGGGATGTTTGTAGTGCCATGTCACGCATGGAAAGGGACCCTGCACTCATCCCCAATGGGCTTTCCTGAGGCCACAGTCCTGGTTGAAGAAAGGTCAGCTGATGATCTACTTGTGTTGCATGTCTGATACCCTGCATAACCTCTTGTTCAGCTCCCCCTCACCTAACTGAAACTCTTTAAAAACATGATGACAGTACAATAAAAAAAATAAGCTTAAACCAGGCCTAGGGACAAACAAATCCAACTTGCCTCCTCCCTTGAGGCTTGTATTCACTAACATCTGTGGGCTTAGAACTAATTTAGCTGATGTTGAAGCATTTCTCCTAACAAATACCCCGGATATCTTAGCACTAAGCGAGACTAACACTCCTTCATCCCCTCTAACTACTTTAACATGCCTGGCTATCTCCCACTCTGCCATAAGGACTCTGACAGACATATGCACAGACTTGGAGTCTACATTCGTAATACCCTCCCCCTGACTAGAGAAACAAACCTAGAAACGGACGATCAAGCCTTTATGTGCTTTAGACTAAACATGCAACATAACATTAGCTACTATTATTTCCTCTACCACTCTCCCTCGACCCAGGACTGCACCATAATAAACAAAGTCTCTGACAGCATAGACACAGCACTCTCCCTCGACACTAGCGCACAAGTGCATGTATTTGGTGACTTCAATGTTCACCACAAAAACTGCCTTGGATTCTCTACTCACACAGATGCAGCGGGCAGCTCAACACATAGTTTCGCTATATCTCACTCCCTATCACAAATGGTTATGTTTCCAACCCGTTTCCCTGACCATCAAAGATCTTATCAGAGATGCCCAATGGGGAAATATTTTTTCTCTTCCTGCTGAACAGTGCACAAATGAGACCACAGAATGGTTCAAAACAGCAATTGAAGCACATGTTCCCATGCGGAAATTTTATAGCAAGCCCCACTCTCCCCAATGGTTTACTTTGACTTGCGCAACTGCCATTGCTCAAAGGCAGCATGCATACCGCAGATTTAACCGACATAAGTCCAGTTCAAACAAACAGAAGTATATAGAAGCTAGAAGTAACGTTAAGAAAGAAATAGCGACAGCTAAGAGAGAATTTACTGAAACCACTAAAAAATGCATCGAAGCACAAAAATTAGGAAATTATGACTTCTGGAAAATCTACAACAGTGTAGTAAATAATGGGCAATCAACAATTTCCCCACTAATCAACAATCACGAGGTTGTTTGCTCAGCAACCGACAAGGCTAATATGCTTGCCAGCCGGTTTGCCTCGAACTCCACACTAGACCCTTCCAACCACCCCCTGCCTGACTTTCCTTTGCAGGCAGACGCCACGCTAGACGATCTAAAAATAACCCTTGCTAAGGTACACACTATCATAAAAAAACCTTGACACTTCAAAAGCATGTGGACCTGATCTCATCCCAGCTGTGCTATTAAAAAAGTGCTCAGCCGAAGTAGCTCCAGTTCTCTCCAAACTCTACAACAAATGCCTTAATGAATCATGCTTTCCGGGCTGTTGGAAAACTGCTTCTGTGGTACCAGTATTCAAGAATTCTGGCGAAAGAACTGACCCATCAAATTATCGCCCCATTAGCCTCCTCCCACTTTTTGCCAAAATATTTGAGACCATAATTAACCATGCTCTTGTCCGGCACCTTACAGATGCTAAACTTCTGACTGACAAACAATATGGATTTAGACAAGCCCGTTCCATAGCTGACATCCCTACTGTAATCTCTGAACGTACATACCATTCACTGGACAAAGCGGGGGAGGGCAGAGCGGTAGCTCTAGATATATCTAAGGCTTTTGAGAGGGTATGGCATGAGGGTCTCCTCAGGAAAATTAAATCATACGGTATCACTGGTAGAATACTTAACATAATTAAATCTTTTTTAGATAAGAGAAAAATCCAGGTTGTCCTTGACGGTCGTACATCTAAACAGTGTGATATAAATGCGGGAGTGCCTCAGGGGTCTATCCTTGGGCCTCTATTGTTCCTAATATTTATTAATGACCTCCCCGACAAAACTGCCTCAGAGATGGGTATATATGCTGATGACACCACACTCTGTAACAGACATGACAAGAAAACAAATGAACATATAACTAAAAAAATGGCAAAAACACTAGAGGATGACCTCCAATCTGTAGTGGAATGGGGACATAAATGGATGGTCACATTCAATGCTGCCAAGACTAAACTGGTTTCCTTCAATAATTACAAGAAACCTTCTCTGCCACCAATAGCAATGGCCAGTGACCCCCTGTCTGAGAGTCCATCTTTCAAACTGCTTGGCCTAACGTTCACAGGAAACAATTATATTGAAAACATTGCCAGGGCCGCTACGAAAAAGGTAGGCTCTCTCTACCGTGCTAGAAAACTACTGACACCTGAAAGTATCCTGTATCTCTATAAGGCCATCATTCGCCCATGTATGGAGTATTGTTGTCACATTTGGGCTGGTGCATCTGCTGCTAGTCTCTCGCTCCTAGACAAGGTTCAAAAGAGAGTCGCCAATCTGATAGGCCCTGAACTGACATCTAAGCTTCAGCCTCTATCCCATCGACGAAACATTGCATCCCTCTGCCTATTCTACAAGTATTTTAATGGTGAATGCTCTGACGAACTGCAGACACTTGTGCCCCCACGACGTAGACACCCTCGACAAACCCGACGGGCAGCTAAATCCCACCCCCACACGGTAGAGATCCCTAGATGTAAAAGATCTTTCTACTCCAGTAGTTTCTTCCCCAGAACCGCAAGACTCTGGAATTCCATTCCAGGTCCCTGCTTCCCTAACTGTACTGACATGCAGAAGTTCAAGTGTAACGTGAACCGATATCTTGCTGCCCAAATCTCAACATAGTGCCCCAGCAGTTGCTGCCCCTGATAGTAGCTCCCTACACCAGTGGCAATGAGCCTTGTTTGGGGGGAAAATGTAATTAAAAAAAATTAAAAAACACAAAAAAGTTATAGTTGAAAAATTGTTTCTTCCATAAAGTAAAAGAAGAGAGTCCAAATATTCAAAATAACATAAAATTTATTATCAGCATAGTTACCACATGTAAAACGCAGAGTAGATGTATTCTCGTCTGTGAATCAGCAGTAAAAGAACAAAACTACAAGAATTAAAGCAATTGATCGATATTTGTTTCTACATAATTGCGATATATATATATATATATGTGTGTGTGTGTGTGTGTGTGCGTGTGTGTGTGTGTATATATATACATGTGTGTATATATACATATATATATATATGCATAAATATACATATATATATATAACCTTGTCGGTATGTGTGCAAAAAGTTTAACTCATCACTGAATATTTGGTCTAGGGAGTTGAAATTCAATATATATATATATTTATATATTTGTCTCTGCTTTATTCAGTTTTCCTTAAAATCCATAATCTGATAAAAAAAATTTCCTATTTCCGTTTTGAACAGAGCGCGGATACACATTTTCAAATGCGGAGCCATATGCAAAATAACGTCATGGTAGAGGGGAAAAAAGGAAAAAGATTATAAAAAGAATGTGCACACAGATAGAAGATCACATTGGAGAAAACGTTCGATAGCACGTTAGAAATGATGTTCAAGATGACAGAGGTCAGAAAGAGACAATCATGTTAGAGACGTGAGCAACGTCACAGCCATAACAGGAAGTTATGCATGGCGGGAGAATAAGGAAATAAATGTCATTGTTAAAAAAAAAAGAGTCTTTTTTTTTTTTTACATGGTGGTCACCACTTATCAAGACCCGGAAGCCACTCAGGGATAAGGGTTATTGCAAGTACATTACGTTAGTGTGGAGATTTGATAAAGTGTTTACTAAAGGGGGCGGGTCATTAGGAATTTGTTAACGTTGGACTTGAAGACATCCAAGTTGTAGTCAGGTGGGAAGCAGGCAGACAGAAAAGCGTTCCACAGGAGTGCAGTTCTAAGAAAGAAGCTTTGTTCATGGAATCCCCGTTATGATTTAGGCACAGATAAAGAGTGGGGGAAATTTTTCACAGTGGATTCAGCTAGACGGGTGTTTTTCGTGAAAGATTGGCGAGGGGGGACCAGAGATTGGAGTTCAGACGAGCACCTAACACACTTCACAAGATTTCCAGCTACGGTATTACTGGAAATGTTTTCTCAATCATTAAATCATTTCTCTCTGATAGGTTCATAAGAGTAGTGGTTGATGGGCAGAAATCAGAGCCCCACAGTATTACTGCTGGAATCCCCCAGGGGTCGATCCTGGGCCCAACTCTCTTCCTGATCTACATCAATGATCTCCCAAAACACATACTTAAATCATTCGTTGACATCTATGCTGATGACACAACCATCTATGGCAACACATCAAAGGCCGTAAATGACAAAGTTCTCTCTAATTATCTCTCCTCTGATCTTGAGCGCATGGTACAATGGGGAAAGAGGTGGCTGGTCACTTTTAATGCATCCAAAACCAAGCTTCTATCTTTACATCATCAACGCTCTGATCCCCATCTGGCATCAATTGAAGTGGATGGCTCTCGTCTTGGGGAGGCTACATGTTTTGACAAGCTTCTGGGTTTGACCTTTACTCCTGATCTGAAATGGAACACATACATCAAATCTGTTGCCAGGAACGCTGGGAAAATGGTGGGATCCTTCTACCACTCCAGAAGATATCTCACTACTGATGCAATTCTCTATCTGTATAAAAGCCAAGTACGTCCAAGGATGGAGTACTGCTGCCACATCTGGGCAAAGGCTGCTAAAAACAGCCTATCCTGCCTTGACAGAGTACAAAATAGACTTTGTGGTTTGGTGGGGGATGCCCTTTTCTCTTCCCTGCAACCTCTCTCCCACAGAAGAGACGTTGCGAGCCTGTCTTTGTTTTATCGTTATTTCCATGGCAAGTGCTTGTCTGAGCTCCAATCTCTCGTCCCCCCCCCCTCGCCAATCTTTCACGAGTAACACCCGTCTGGCTGAAACTACTGTCAATAATTTTCCCCACTCTTTATCTGTGCCTAAATCCAAACGTAGATTCCATGAGCAAAGCTTCTTTCTCAGAAGTGCACGATTGTGGAACTCTCTTCCGTTTGCTTGTTTCCCACTTGGCTACAACTTGGATGTCTTCAAGTCCAACATAAACAAATTCTTGACAAACCGCCCCCTTAAGTAAGACACTCTATCAAATCTCCAATACTAATAATTACTACAATACTATCTCATTGATTACTGTACACGCAATAACCCTTATCCCTGAGTGGCCTCCGGGCCTTGATAAGTGGTGACCCCCCATGTAAAAAAAAAATATATATATATATAGGAGCCTATTCATGGCCAGACACACACACAGACGTTCAGCTTTATATATATATATATATATATATATATATATATATATATATATATATATATATATATATATATATATATAAAATATAAATTACAATTAAATTTATCAAAATGATCCAAGATGTTAAACCTGAAGTATATTATAAATATTAAAGAATTAATATTTATAAAGTAATCTCAACCAGATATAAAAGCTCGATAAAACCAAATAGGAGATAGAGCTTATAATAAGAGCAAATAGTTAATAAAACATGTTAAAAAATACTTTGAAAAAGAGTTAAAAACATATTTAATCTGAAAAGGAAACACTTAATAAGTGTATAGTACTTAATCCATTGAGTTTCGAATACTTTCCTTCTCATCAGAGGGTAGGAATTAGCAAAATGCGGGATCGGATATTGCATACAAAAGTATTTGATGAAACTGCAAGTAAGTCAAAGATCTTACTTGATAACAAAAAGTGAAGCAGAGGGGAAAAAAAGGTGATTGTGAAATCACCTTTTTTTCCCCTCTGCTTCACTTTTTGTTATCAAGTGAATGGATAGTCAATGACAGTAAAATCCAAAAATGTAAGTCCAAGAAAATTAATTTAATTTTCCATTCGCTCAAGTAAAATCCAAGGAAATCGCGTAATTGGAAGATGGTCCAAAATAATCCAAAAGGCCGAAATCCGTGGAATAATTCACAAATATGTACAAGGAAAAGGGGGGAAAAATTTCAATAATAATAAAAGAAAAATAAGATATGCTTTTAACATTTAACTGCCGAGAACAAACTTTGTATATATATATATACAGTGTGGTTGTTAGAAAGGCGGGAAATCTGAAGGTCAGCTTAGATCATGAATAAAATACGTGATTGCTATTTTTTAATTGGTGCCGTGTGAGTGTTGTAAAAATAAATCGTCGTTTGACGTTGCAGTGAAGTGCAGGAACGATATTTTGAGTATCTATGAGTATAATATAACATTTTTATTTGAAAAACTTTGTCAAAATTATTCTTTGTTAAAATAAATTGTTGTTTGACAAATTTCCCGCCTTTCTAGCGACCCCCCTGTATATATATATATATATATATACATACATATATATATATATATATATATATATATATATATATATATATATATATATTTATATATATATACTCCAAAACCTCTGGCCTTGATAGAGGAGAGACTAAAACTTGCTGCTATGGTTTCAAATGATCTGAAATAACAACTTGATTCCAAATATTTTTCATATTATATATCTCCCTCTTTTAGAAATAGGGCACGATAATGAATATCTCCATATCCTATCGGTATCAAATAATCGTTATGCAATGTAAAATTTACTCTATGTATGAAACCCCAAGAGGGGAGATATAACATATGAAAAATATTTGGAATCAAGTCTCCCCTTGCTGTTATTTCAGATCATTTGAAACC
This sequence comes from Euprymna scolopes, assembly GCF_053919585.1. Taxonomy (NCBI): domain Eukaryota; kingdom Metazoa; phylum Mollusca; class Cephalopoda; order Sepiida; family Sepiolidae; genus Euprymna; species Euprymna scolopes. The sequence goes on along the minus strand of NC_136512.1, from coordinate 4,620,968 downwards.
ATAGCAGCAAGTTTTAGTCTTCCCTCTATCAAGGCCAGAAGTTTTTGGGAATTATCAGATATTTTGTAATTCATATGCAAAACTAGGAAAACAAATGACGATGATTGAAAAGTGCCAAAATTTTTATTTTTGAAAAGTCAGCACCCCTGAGGAGGAGCAATCTGACTCTGAAAAATGCATGTGTAGCCGCATCGGTATTCCCTGGCACAGGCATCTTAGGTGATTAGTAATAAAGTCATCCTTTTCTCAAATAGAGAAGGCAAAACCTGGAAGGGTGGACCTCCTAGAACTGCACAGAACCGGCATTACACCACAATAAACAGAGAACCGATCATAACAGGAATTTGTATTATTTGGATTTATTAGACTAATATTCTCATCTTGAGTGCGATTTTCACAACGTTTTTGTCAATATAACCTCCGACCTTCTTCAGGTGTCTCTTTTCAAACTCGGGAATATTTCTGTTGAACTTGGGAATTTGGATGGAATTTCAAACAGAACCCTTTATTTACTTCACAGGGGTAGTATGCACTTGTTCCATCAGCCATGACTGGATAGAGGTCCGAAGTAGTTCGAAATTGTATCTTTCTGTCGCCCAAATTGAGAATTGAACCTTCAACTTTCAAGAGAATATTACTTTTGCAATTGTTTTTTCCAAGTACTCTAACCACTGCGCGACGGGTCCTTGAAATGTGAAAATCACACTCAAGATGAGAACAAATAATACGAATAACCAATCCTCATCTCAAAAATTCAGAAATGTCATCACAGGAATGGTCAAATCGCTATTGATTTTGGGCCTGATGGCTAAAAAGCTCTAAGACTCACCAGTGGAGTCAGCCAAAGAGACAAGTAAATGTGAAGCAATTAATAGGTGTGTTATTCAAGCCGCAGTGATTGCAGGGGGAGACAACTCATGATTAACTTGTTTTTAGGTTTCTAGTGTGATCTTTTCTAAAATCTCAGCTGGTCGAGCGGAACAGATTGTTTTAGGAATTCAGTCATCTAATCAGCTAAGCAAGATTCGCGGAGCCGCTCAATTGATTAAGCGTGATGAAGAATTTAATAGATAGGATATTGGGCTTCTGCAAAAATGCCAAGATATATTCAGAATTCTTCTTAAGAATTTTGGATGGAACCGTTCCAAAACTGTTGATCGTACCTTTATACATGAGCAATATAAAAGACAGGTGAGGACAAAATTATGATAGGAAACACGTTCGCTACTGATTTTTTGATAGTAATATAGATATATAGATATATACATGTATATATATTAGTGATGGGACGATTGCAATATATTTACCGACTCCGATGCAATTACCAATTCCGATTCTTTAAAAATCTCTAAATATTTAATCATAAAGTTGTTATTTTTCCTTTTTAATTGTGCATATATTTTCTCATAAACAAAAACACACTTGTGGTGGCTAATCTACACATTTCAGCAAGCAATAAATATTTATTAGTTTAGTATTACTACCAGCAGTGAAAGATTTTGTTGTAAACAGAATCAAATAAAATAAAGATAATTAAAGGAATCGTTTTGGTTTTTGGAAAATAGTCACAATTTTCTGATTCCGATACCAATTCCGATACCGATTCCAATACCTCAAAAAGTTCGGATTTTTTGGATTCCTGATTCCGATTATATATATATATATATATATATATATATATATATATATATATATATATATATATATATATACAGAGTGACCCAAAAAACGGGCCCCGACTCTAATTAGGCCCCGTTTCTTAGTGTTTTGTCCGAATGAAATGAAACTTTGGTCATAATTAGTTTATTATATTCAAAAGATCACATCAAAACACTAGGGTCGTTGGGCTTTTTTCCCCGTTGAATGTAAAATGCTCAGAAAAACAATTGAATTTTCTCTAGTTTTTTGGAGGGTCACCCTATATATATATATATTTATATATATATATATATATATATATATATATATATATTTATATATATATATATATAAGAAATTTATTACTGGCTACACATTGAGCACTCTAGTCCGGTTTTTTCACCACTGGTAAATAAATATATATATTTATATAATGTAGTGGACTTAAAATAAATACATGATATGAATGTTAATTATTTTCCTATAATTGTATATTGTTGTGAAGTGCATCTAATAAAATGTTCTATTATTACTTTGGTTAATAAATAATCGAAGTATTAGATGATAACGTCGATTTAAAATATTGGATCTAGGGGAAGCAACTCTGGTCAGATTTGATCGGTTGTTACAACTTAATGTTCGAAATCCTAAATTTACCAGAGACTAATCATGAATTGCTGAACTGATTCGTGTCTGCTTAGAACTAATTAACTTACTAATATTATGTGAACGATGAGTATTCACGGACCGTTTCTATTTTAGAATTGGTAATTGTATTGGAATCGGAAATTTAGTTCAGAATTGGTAATTGTATCGGAATCCAGAATTTAGTAGAGAATCAGTAATTGTATTGGAATAGGGGAAAATATTGGAATCATCCCATCACTAATATATATACATATACATTAAGTGAATTACATCATATATATATATATATATATACACATTAAGTGTATTACATTATATATTTATATATGTATTTGCCTTATCTTATTAGATATCTAACTCTGCTAACTATACAGGAATAAAACCGAACACATACTTACACATATACATGTGTGTACATACACCCATACATGCATGTATATATAAATACATATATACACTCGCATATACATTCATGCACGCTCATATATACACACACACACACACACACACATATATATACATATATATATATATATATATATATATATTATATACATTTTTAAACATATAATACGCTTAGTTCCTATCTATGCTTCTCAATTCTGAAACCTAACACCCTAATTTAAATTCAACAACATTGAATTGAAAACTTATAAAACCGAAGTGATCAAAACTAAATTGAATACAATTATATGAGTGACTATTAATCTAAAATATCTAATTATATTCTGCCGGAAATCTAATACGCTAAAGATATATTACGAAGAGATATTTACATTAAAATTTTATACCAATGCATTTCGGTGTATGAATAAATAATAAATAATATAATTAAATTGCGTATCCATGATGAATAATCTACACAAATTTTGCATACATCAATAAAAATTAGCTGCAATCCCTATCTTCTACATTCACATATATGTTTCATCTAAAATATTACTGTAAAATTTCTATATGTTTGAAGTAGGCCAACATAAATCTTATTCCATGGATACAGTTTTGAATAATTTCTTGTTTTTTATTGAGCAATTCCTCATCAGATGTCATTATATGAAAGGATTCCAAAATGCATAAATAATATTTTTTTCTAATATTAAGTATATATTCATTTCCTTTACCTCGAATTAACCATTTCAATTCATATTGAGTTTCTTAATTGATTCCATAATATATCTAGGTAAGAAGTGTATCAGGTTTTACATTTGGTTTTGATTTAAAAGAGTATATACGATTTCTGTATCTGTCCTTAAACGTGGTACTGACAAATCTGACGTAGGCCTTAGTATTATTTGCAGTAATTACTTCACATTTCTATACCATATATTTGTTGTTAAGCAATTTCCATTTAATAGACAATTATTTTTATTTCTGCAATTACATTTATTTTTAATTATACTTTTTGTATTTAAGTATTTAGTAAAATATAGATGCTATTATATCATATATTTTGGTCGTAGAGATAGTTGAATGCTATTTTTATTAAAGAGTTTATCCAATCTACTATCTTTAGGAAAGTTTCTATCAATAATGCCCTAAAAGATTTTTGAAATATTCGAGAGAATATGCTTACTATACGAAGGATTAAACCATATCGTGGGTTGTCTTCTGTTTTTCTTAATTTTATTGCTTGTATTAGGTCCAGAATTACCACATAGGGTCTGATCATTAAGTAATTCGATTTTTATCATAGCTTTATTGTATGATTTGCAGCCATATTGGTTGAATCCAATAGCATATATATATATATATATATATATATATATATATATATATATATATATATATATATATATATATATGAAGAGAGAGAGAGAGAGAGAGAGAGAGAGAGAGAGAGAGAGAGAAACAGAAAGAAAATGAGAGGGAGAGAGTAAGAGAGAAGTGAAAAATAAATATATTTTTGAGGAACATATTCTTAATAATATTGTCCAAATCGTTAATGAATTGGTACGTTTCCGACTTCATAGCATTTACATTGGTAAGTTCATTTCAATGATCAAAGGAAAAAAAAATCAGTTTACAATTATATTTTTTGTTCATTTTTTAAATTACTTATATATATATATACATATATATATACATATATATATATATATATATATATATATATATATATATAATTATTCATAATTTAAGCGAATACTCTGACTGGCTTTGAGTAGGATTGAAACCGCTACCTTCAGACAATGCTCACCTGATACTGTAGAGATTCAACGTCTATATTCACTGCGCTACAAGCCCTGAGGAGCGATCAAGGTTGGATTTTTTGGTCTTATAAACCCAAGTTTTTTTTGTTTTTTTTGCTTTCTGATCTTCCATTGTCCAGTGGGTATTGTCTGAAGATAGCCGTGAGACGGCAACAACTAATGAAGACAGTAATTACTGAAGACGTAGTTGAAGATTCAGCATTCCTATCTTGTCGCGGTTAACCACCTAAAGAAGGCCAGAGGAATAGTTGGCCGAAATGCTGTGAAACAACAACAATGAAGATGAGGATAACAGTCCACACACACAAAAAAATGAAGCCTCACCTTAAAAAAATAAAAATAAAATAATATGTAATAGTAATTTTATTTTAGATTTTTTTTCTCATATTGCCATCTTTCCTCCCCCCCCCCCTTTTTGGGTGTTATTGCCATTCCCGATTACAAATAAAGTTAAAGCATTTGACATGTTATTATTATGATATTATGATGTTATTATTATGATATTATGATGTTATTATGTTATTATTATGATATTATGATGTTATTATGTTATTATTATGATAGTATGATGTTATTATGATGTTATTGTGATTTTATTATGTTATTATGATGTTATTATGTTATTATTATGATATTATGATGTTATTATGATGTTATTAGGTTTTTATTATGTGATTATGATGTTATTATGAGTTTATTATGTTATTATTATGTTATTATGATGTTATATGATGTTATTATGATTTATGTTATTATGACGTTATTATTATTTTATTATAATGTTATTATTATGATATGATGATGTTATGATTTTATTATGTTACTAGCAGGGGTGCCCGGCGTTGCTCGGGTGTTTGGAGGTGTATGCTGTGCAAAAAAAAGCAAAAAAACAAAAAAAATGGTTAATTTTTTAAAATTTGACCCCTATTATGACCCCTTAAAATTTATTGTTTCGGGCTCAAATCACTTTATTAAGTTAGATCCATGTTCAAGAAACCTATATCTAAAATTTCAAGTGTCTAGACTCAAAATTGTCGGAGGAGTTTGGTAGAGTTCTTAAAAGTCAAATCGTTGAAATTTGATCCCTTAACAGCCAAATTTCTGGCTGACACCCGTCACATCGATTTTCCCAAATCTCAGTACCCGGTATTTCAAATTTCGAATCTATAGACTAAAAATTGACAGAGTTATTGCGTAGGGAAATGTACACAGACAGACAGACACACAGACACACAGACAGACACGTTCACTTTTATAGATATATAGATTATGATTTTATTATGTCATTTTTATGTTATTATGCTTTCATTATGTTATTATTCTGTTATTATTATGATATGATGTTATTATGATTTTATTATGTTACGATGTTATTATGATTTTATTATGTCATTATGATGTTATTATGTTATTTTGATTTTATTATGTTATTATGATGCGATTATTATGTTATTATGCTATGGTTGTGTTGTTATTATTATATTATTATGTTATTATTATGATATTATTATGATATTATGATGTTATTATGATTTTATTATGTTATTATGATGCGATTATTATGTTATTATGCTATGGTTGTGTTGTTATTACTATATTATTATGTTATTATTATGATATTATTATGATATTATGATGTTATTTTGATTTTATTATGTTATTATGATGCGATTATTATGTTATTATTCTATGGTTGTGTTATTATTATTATATTATTATGTTATTATTATGATATTATTATGATATTATGATGTTATTTTGATTTTATTATGTTATTATGATGCGATTATTATGTTATTATTCTATGGTTGTGTTGTTATTATTATATTATTATGTTATTATTATGATATTATTATGATATTATGATGTTATTTTGATTTTATTATGTTATTATGATGCGATTATTATGTTATTATTCTATGGTTGTGTTGTTATTATTATATTATTATGTTATTATTATGATATTATTATGATATTATGATGTTATTTTGATTTTATTATGTTATTATGATGCGATTATTATGTTATTATGCTATAGTTGTGTTGTTGTTATTATTATATTATGTTATTATTATTATTATATTATTATGATATTATTATTATATTATTATGATATTATTATGTTATTATTATTATATTATTATGATATTATGTTATTATTATGATTTTATTATGTTATCATGATGCGATTATTATGTTTTTATTCTATGGTTGTGTTGTTATTATTATATTATTATGTTATTATTATTATATTATTATGATATTATTATTATATTATTATGATATTATTATGTTATTATTATTATATTATTATGATATTATTATGATATTATTATGTTATTATTATATTATTATGTTATTATTATGATATTATTATGTTATTATTATATTATTATGTTATTATTATGATATTATTATGATATTATGATGTTATTTTGATTTTATTATGTTATTATGATGCGATTATTATGTTATTATGCTATGGTTGTGTTGTTATTATTATTATATTATGTTATTATTATTATATTATTATGATATTATTATTATATTATTATGATATTATTATGTTATTATTATGATATTATTATGATATTATGATGTTATTATGATTTTATTATGTTATTATGATACGATTATTATGTTATTATTCTATGGTTGTGTTGTTATTATTATATTATTATGTTATTATTATGATATTATTATGATATTATGATGTTATTTTGATTTTATTATGTTATTATGATGCGATTATTATGTTATTATGCTATGGTTGTGTTGTTATTATTATTATATTATGTTATTATTGTTATATTATGATGTTATTATGATTTTATTATGTTATTATTATTATGTTATTATTATGTTATTATGATGTGTTTCGCTTAGATTGTTTTATTAGGTTTTGCTTCCTGATTTGTTTTTAATTTATGTCTTAAGTTGCATATGACTAGCAGTTTAGATCAACAACAAAAAAAAAGAGTTACTCCTAACCTCCTTTCCATAAACTGAGCAGGTAAAAAATTGCATCCGAAAACAAATAGGTTGAATCAGAAATCACAAAAAGCAAAGACTCCACATTTGATTCTGGTTTCTTTTTCTCGATTCTAAGAATGTTTGAATCGTTCGCAAAGGTTAAAAAGATTTAAGTTGAAAACTTCGTTTCATATTCGTGTTGGGGTTATTTTGTGCAAAAAAAAAAAAAGAAAACAAAAAAACAAAAAACAAACTCCGATTCAAAATATTTAGTTTATCTTGTTTGTCTTCCATATGTTCTGACATTAAATTTTGCCACAAGGAAATTCACGAGAAATATAAATATTATCTATTATTTCTATACAAGCACCTGCTGTTACTTTTACGCAAAAATATTTAAATATAGTTTGATAATTTGATGAAGAAATAAATACAATATTAAAACTTGCGATACAACAGCTGGCGGAAACTCAGGGATGCATTTGAAAAGGGTTTCTCTCTTTCTCATATCTATCTATCTATCCCCCCTCTCTCTCTCTGCATATATATATATATATATATATATATATATATATATATATATATATATATATATTACTTTTAAAGAACACCGAACGTAGTGCCATAATTAATTACTGAGGGTTTTTTTAAATATAGTACACAGTAATTAATTATGGCACTACGTTCGGTGTTCTTTAAAAGTATTATAAAATTATGTATCCATAAAAATCTTATATATATATATATATATATATATATATATATATATATATATATATATATATATATATATATACTAGCATTTCAGCCCGGCGTTGCCCGGATGTTTGGAGGTGTATGTTGAGCAAAAAATAAAAAAATAAAACAAAAAAAAACAGCGGTCAATTTCTTTAACTTTGACCCTATTATGACCCCTTAACATTTATTGTTTTGAGTTCAAATCAAGTTATTAAATTAGATCCATGTCCAAGGAACCTATATCTAAAATTTAAAGTGTTTAGACCCAAAATTGGCGGAGGACTTAGGTAGAGTTCTCAAAAGTCAAATCGTTGAACCACCCCTTAACAGCCAAATGTTTGGCCGAAAATGGATTACAAAGATTTTCCCAAATCTTAGTACCCTGTATATCAAATTTCGCGTCTGTAGACTGAAAATTGACAGAGTTATTGCATAGGAAAATGTATACACATAGACACAGACACATTCACTTTTATAGATATACTAGCATTTTATCCCGGCGTTGCCCGTGTGTTTGGATGTGTATGTTGAGCAAAAAAAAAAAATGATAGTAGGAAGGCAAGCTCGAACCCGTACCGCGAAGAAGGAAAAGAACAGGAAAAAAAACTTGACGTCTTTGCTGTTACGACCACAGCCAAACCGGAAGTGACACGTTTAAATTAAGGCTAGACAATCGAAAGGAGAGGATGACTTTCGAAAATATCGGCGAAAAAAAGCGCCCCCCCCCCGTAGAAAAGTGCCAGTTGAAAGTGAAGATATGAATGTTTTTAGCTAATTTTTCGATATTTGTCGTCTGAAATGTCGAACTTCAAAACGATACTGATTTTGCAAAAATTCGTCGCCTCTGTCGAAAGTTTTAGGTAGACATGCAAACAGACATACATTTATATATTGGTAACTAAAAATTTTCAAATCAAACTTATTAAAAAGCTTGTCCTATCTCTGAATACTCTTTATGTAAAATTTCAAATGTTTAGACCAGAAATTGTCTGAGTAATTTGGTAGAGATCGCAGAGGTAATTTTTTTTAAACTTTGATCCCTATTATAACCCCTTTACATTTATTGTTTGGGGCCAAATCCAGTTATTAAGTTAGATCCATGTCCATAGATACTATATCTAAAATTTCAAGTGTTTAGACCCAAAATTGACGGAGGACTTTGGCAGAGTTCTCAAAGGTCAAATCGTTGAACTTTGACCCCTTAATAGCCAAATTTCTGGCCGAAAACCGATCACAAAGACTTTTCCAAATCTCAATACACTGTATATAAAATTTCGGGCCGGTAGACTAAAAATTGACAGAGTTATTGTGCAGAGAAATGTACACACACAGAAACACAGACACACACACAGATACGTTCACTTTATATATATATATATATATATATATATATAGAGAGAGAGAGAGAGAGAGAGAAAGAGAGAGAGATAAGTCGATATAGAGAGAAAATGGAGGTATAAAAACTATATAGTAACATATAGATAGATTTATTCATTATTTAATAAGGTTAAACACGAATTAGAGGTGTTGGGTAAGTGAGAACCATCGATATTTGTACACTGGCGTTTAATTCATCCCCCATCATTAATTATCCTAGTATTACACCTAATATATTATATTTCTTTTAAGCACTATTATAATCTCAGATACCTTTTCGTAAAAATATACCGACATAGCATAAACCCTCTATTTCATGTAAACCCCCTCCATATCTACAACACATCTACACATATGTTTAAATAAGCAACTTCTTTCAAATAACTTACCCTATATTCTCAGTGAGAGTTTAAGCACACATACTGTTCACACACATTAAACACACTATGACAGATATGCTATACACCTACCTATATTATATATTACAAACTATACTTCTCCTTTATCACAGAGATCAATATAGTTCCCCAAACAGCCTCAATAATTTATTTCACTCCTAATGTAATTATCGTACGACTTCACATCCCTACTATGTTACCTAGCATTTTCTCTACTCTTCTGATGAGAAGCATTAGGCTTCGAAATAGCATGGTATAAAGAGTTCTCACTTACCCAATATTAACACACTTCAACGATAGAATAATATCAGCAACCCACAAAGCCATCCGCAGAGAAAAATTAGATATCCAACTCACACACTCCTGACACTGAATCATCTATCAAGAACTAGAAAAACAACCAACAACGATATCTGCACTCTATCTAATTGCTCCATCAATAACACAGACTTATGCAATGGCAGGTATTCTGTGTATCAAATATAATGTGCAATATGCAATCAATTGTGCATCGGTAGCACAATTAGGCCATTGCATATACGTATAAAAGAACACACTACAATCAAGGCGTCTTCATTCCATAAACACCTATCACAACCACAACCCCAAATAAAACTATTAATCACAGAAAGAGACAACGGTAATCTGAGACTTAAAGAATCACCGTTAATAAAGAAGTCTGGATCCTACTTCCGACAATACTTCAAAACCTATACCGAGTGTACACATCTTTATTTTTCTTTCCTTGAAACAGAGATATACCTCGAAAAATTGGAAACTTTGCACTAATTTCCAACTTGTTTCCTTAGTCTGTCACGCTTAGGTATGAAATACTCTTACCTTAATTTGCCAGGATAAATATTAAATACCCCTGCTTAGTCTGTCATGATTAAATATGAAATACTATTTTTTTTCTGTCATGCTATTCCATTAATCTGTCGTAACAAAGTCAGAAATATTGCATCGTTGATATGTCACGTTAAAATATAAAATAAATTTTTCGTTGGTTTCTTGCGTTTATGTTTGAAATACCATTTTCCTTGCGGCGTTCTATTTATGTTTAAAACGTGCGAATTATGTTGGTAGAAATATAATTTAATATTGAAAATTATTGAAACTAAATACCTCTAATAAACTATATATATATATATATATATATATATATATATATATATATATATGTATATATATATATATATATATATATATATATATAACACTCAAATGACCTTGTCACGGGTGTTATAACTCAACACCCGGTTTACGACTTCATGTTGCGCATGCGTACATAAAGATAACCCCATAAAACGTAGTTTTACTGTGTACATTTCAGCGTCCCAATCTTTTTACGTTTATAATTATCCAAATTGTTAATACTTTCTGCAGTTTTTTTTTTACATCGTTCATTTCCGTATTACGTTTAAGTTATTTTAACGCAATTTTCTTACAAATAAATCTACTTTAACCCGTTGACAACCATAAGAGCATTTTACAACGGCGGTTTACCACTGCCTTCCTTTGTTAAAATTTATTCTCCATTTTTTAATACACCTTTCTTAAAGACATTCATACATTTTCTTCTACACTACCAACATAAATAAATAACCCCGAAAATGTCTTTTTTAAATTTGCGTTATAAATAAATAATCAATGCGACAATAAAACGTATTGTTTTACTGTGTACGTTTTCAGCATCCCACTTGTTTTTTTTCGCGTTTAAATTAAAAGATATATCAAAATTTGAATTTAACTTTAAGTAGTATGTTATCTGTTCAGTGCACATTTACCTATAAGTATGGCAAACCACTTATAATTCAATAGCTGTAATTTTTTTCAAAAATAATCAATTATAATAGACAGAACGACTGATAGAAATCTATCTATATTCTTTTTATTTTAATATACTTTCATAGAAATGTTTCTGTTATATCATAAAAAAACTATTTATTTAAGTCACAAGTATCACGCTCGTACATTAGTTCCATAGCTAATAGGAAAGGTTTTCTAAGTCGAACGTGAATAGTCTAGACTTAGAAAACCTTCCCTTTGCAAGCAAAGGGAATGCCTCCTGGGTTTGAACGTCATTAATCTCTAGGGTATTCAACCATAACCCTGTTTTATTTTAATTGTTTCCAACTTTTTTTTTCTCCCCGTAAATTGAATAAAATGCAATTTTAATCAGTTTTTCATTCTTTGTTTTAAAAATTCCCTCGATACAGCTTTGAGAAGCGAGGGTCGAAACCAGTCATCTGGCTCCCCATTTCTCTTTCTTTTCTCTCCTGTTCCCTCTTTTTTGGAGAGAAGATTAAAGAAATATATATATATATATATATATATATATATATATATATATATATATTTATATTTATATATATATATATTTATATATATGCAAATTTATTTTAATCATGAATCATAAAAGTCTTCCCTTCCTAATTGTAATATTTAAATTTTGTATCCCTAAAAACATTATGATATATATATATATATATATATATATATATATATATATATATATATATATATATATATATATAAAGTTTGTTTTTGAAATGTCGTTACTTTCAATGTATACCGTTTTTGTTTAACGGGTCTAGATTATTATTTTATTATTTTAAAACCATTCACCGTTAATTTTCAGTTAAGCTCAATTAAACAAAAATAAATAATTAATAAATAAATAAAAAAATAAAAATACGGAAGTACGGGTTAAAACGGAAAACTATCTTTACATAACACCAAAAAAAGGAGGAAGTGAGGAAGCATGGCTGTGGAAATCTTTTTACCCGAATACGATTTCCAGCATATTAAAAATATACCATTTGTTTTAAAAATTTGATGGATAAACATCTTAGAAGAAGTTGGTGGGGACAGGATATTTTTACAGAAACATAAATCGTAAAATTGCCACTCATTAATGAAACAGCTGAAATGGAAAACCCTAGGAAATAAACGAAGGTTATAAAAAAGAAAACGTGAGTCGTTGAATTTTCAACAAAACTTTGCACTATATATATATATATATATATATATATATATATATATATATATATATATATATATATATATATATATATATTGTGAACTTCACTCTTCCCCTAAAAATCTTTTTAAATAAGTTAGATATAACACATTTTAGAACGAACATAATTTTAAGTTATATTGAATAATACATTTTAACTAGGATTGTTGCACACGTGTGAGCATCCACATTATGTAAGCACTTGATAAACTACTAAACTATTGAACTCATATGAACTAGCAAGGAGGCTCGACGTTGCCTGGGATTGCATGAGGATCAACGAATGTTTCACACTTGCAATACTACTGTCATGAAAATCGATGAAATCGACCATTTTTCAATCAACTCCATTGATTGATTGCTCTAGTTGGGAACCCTACGCGGTGCACCGGGGGAAAGCTACACGTGCCCTCCCCCACAGTGACTATGGATTATGAAATATATACTATAGGCACGAGAGATATTTATTTATGTAAACTTTTCTATTTAGCAGAGTTCCATCAAAGCCGTACCATCATAAACGGGGGCGTACAGAAAGACGAGTGCTAGGGGTGCCCAAGCACCTGACCATTTTATTCCTGCTTTAAAAGTGCCCTTTTCAGAGGAATGTATCATAGGCATGTGCCCAACCATTACTATATTTTAGTCGTTCGTTTTTTCACTTGAGCACCTGACCTTAAAAATTTATCTGCACGTCACTTATCATACGCCATTAAACTTATGCTACATTTGTTGTTTATACCGCACGGTTATTCTTCTAGTTATAGATAGGCTTATGAATTACAATATATCTATGTATAAAAGTTAATTTGTCTTTTTTATCTGTTTGTCTGAAGAGCGATCTCCAGCAAACTCCTCTGTTAATTTTTGGTCTACAGACTTGAAATGTGATTTGGGGATTTGGATGTGTGAAAAAAAAAATCGATTTAATCTTTAGCCGGTAAAAATAGCTGCCAAAAGGGCGGGGGAGGTGGCACCTGGCAGGCATATATATGCATCGGTTAAACATCGTTTTTTTTTTTTTTTTTTTTTTCAACTTTTTATACGTATAGATTCAGGTCAGATAATATAAGGCTGGAGAGCTATATGTTTTGGTTTCGATTCTAGCTGATAGCGCCAAAGTCATTTTTTTTATATTTTGAAATAACTACTATATATTGGGTACAATATAATAATCAATGGACAAGTGACTCTATAAACTAATTATAATGATAGATACAAAATCTGTATAAATTAAATATATTTAAGCTTATTTTACAATCAGGGTGGCATTACCATATATTGGGTACAATATAATAATCAATGGACAAGTGACTCCATAAAAATAATAAATACGAAATCTGCATAAATTAAAATAGCAGACAGCTTGGTCACTAGAAAAGCGGGAAATTTGTCAAATGGTAATATACTTTTACAAAACCGAGGAATTGTTTTTTTTTCTTTTTGTTTTTTGAATTCGTTCTTTTTTGACAAGTAACAACTGCTTCAATACATTTTCGTTTCAAGTTTGTTACGATATTATCAAACTGATGCTTTGTAATCGTTAAAAAAAAAATTGATAACACAACTAGATATTCGGATTTTCATTTTTGAAAAGAATAATCCTATGTCTTTAAAAGTCTGTCGCCATCCATAATTTTGAGAATCAAGATTGAAGAAGCAAATAAATTAGACGCAATAACATTTTAACAAAATAAAATTTATGAGCTCAAATTTCCCGCTTTTCTAGCGACCACCCTGTACTTAAGCGTATTTTACGATCGGACAACGTCGGGCGGCCTGCTAGTATAATTACATAGATATTTGCTTTGAGCAGAAATAGATACACATTTTCTCGATTTTGTCTCTTGTTGTTGTCATAAGTATATACTTCGAAAATGTAAAGCTTTAACGTATATAAAGTGGGTACATTTGGGTAAGGGGAACACGCGTAAGATGTGGTAACGTCTTCCGTCCTGTTCATTAATTGATGAATTGCTATCGGAAAAAAAGCAACAACAATGTCGAGTTTTAGACATTTTTTAAAAAAATGTAAATAGATGAATTTTAGGAAATTTATCTTCATAAGACTCAAAATAAACACCTAAAATAAAAAAAATGGAAACATAAGCAAAAAATTATATGATACTAGCGGGATCAGTGGAAATTCCACAGCGGCATCTTTCATATGTAATAAATTGCTGCTGGACATTCTGTGAACGTTCAGCATGAATGGAGATCCTGCGACATTATTGTACCTATTTACAATGCCTCCCCACGGGACAGAGTTAGACACTAGGGTCGTTTTTTAACGTGGAGAAAAGGTACAAAAATAAAAATTGTCTCAGTCGTGAAGGATTTTTCCTCCACTGAAAGAGAACGAGAAATGGAAGTCCGCATCTGAAGAACAGATACTACACTTTGAGGTATTTATTTGCTCCCCCACCGAGCAAATTAGGCACAAGGCCGATTTTTAATGTGAGGAGTGAAGGGGAAATGGGGACCAACTCCCCGGGGAGTAGGGGAGCTGGATAATGACAATTGGTATGAAGGGTTGCCCCTACATTGACCAAGGCCTTATATGTGGGGTTTCCCCCACATATGGTCTTTGCTTGCAGTATGTATTTATTTGCTTCCCCACTGAGCAAATTAGGCACAAGGCCGTTTTTTAATGTGGAGAGAGAGAGGGAGGGGGGAGCGAAAAGGGGGACCACCTACCGAGAGGTGGGAAATGGGAGCTGGATAGTAACTGTTGGTATGAAGGGTTGCCCCTACATTGACCAAGGTCTGATATGTGGAGTTATCCTCACATATGGTCTTTGCTTGCAGTATCTGTCGGAACAGATACTACACTTTGATCTTTATATTTAATTTATTTCGTTTAAAGAAAAAATTACAATTAAAAAAATTCCAATATAAAATTAAAACATTTAAAAAAGTAAAATCTCCAAAAGACAAAACACATTTAGGCACAAGGCCCTATAAGATCTGGGAGGGGAGTGTTGCAGGGTCTTTGTAACTAAAGTAAAAATTGGAGTCTTTGGCGACTTTACTCTTGACTGGCAACATTTACCACAATACCTCATTCACTCTGTGGAATCTAAAGCTAACTAATGAAAACCCCAGCGTTTTTGCAAAAACGATATATATACAATTTCTCTGTGTGTGTGTGTGTGTGTGTGTGTGTGTGTGTGTGTGTGTGTGTGTGTGTGTGTGTGTGTGTGTGTGAAAAAGTTTAATTCATTGGAAAAAATAAAAAGTTCTTGAATTTGGAAGAAAAACAGTTCGTGTTGGGGCGTGGGAAATATAGAAAAAATGGACAAAAAATAAAATTGCCTAGTGCATTGTTAGTAAGGTTCCTCCCTAAGCTAATCTAAGTAGTTAGATCGCCTACTGTTTTCCGGGGCACCGAAAACAAGCGGGGAGATCCCTACACTTTGATCTTGCCTAAAGGCCTATTGTAGCCCTTTTGTTAAAACTGTAAAAGTATTTATCTAAGTAATCTTGTCAATGTAGTGTCAGAATTTATCTGGTTATTACAGTTTATCTCCAATCTCCTTATAGGAGTCTGTGACATATCTCCATTGATCAGACGCGGACGGAAACCGATATCATCATACCATCTTTAGACAGAACAGATACTACCCTTAGATCTTAGCCAGAAAACCAAGAAGGTCTATTTTAGTTTCCCATACGACTAAAAAACGACATCATTTTAAAAATTTTAATATTTTTACAATGCATCTTTGGCAATCGAGAGATCCTATTTATTAAAAATAATCTAGAAGGTAAAATATAACAAACATTAAATTAAAATATCTAATTAATGTTTCTCTTTCTATCCCTCCTTTTTGATAAATAGGATCTCCCGCTCGAATAATTTATTAATTATAATCTGGAAACCGTCACACATATACGTATGTACGTTAAAATTACTAAGATATATATATATATATATATATATATATATATATATATATATATATATACTAGCTGGCAGCCCGGCGTTACCAGGTCGTACAGTAGGCTTAAACATGATATTTTAATTTATACAGATTGCATATGTATTATTATAGAATCAATCCTCTATTGAATATTATATATTATGTGGAATAATTCGCATAATAATAATAATAATAATAATAATAATAATAATAATAACATTAATAATAACAACAATAATAGTAACAATAATAATAACAATCATAATAATAACAATAATAATAACAATAATAAAATAATAATAATAACAATATTAATAATATTAATAACAATAATATCAATAATAATAAAAATAAATACAATAATAACAATCAATAAAAACAATAATAACAATAATGATAAAAATAATAATAATAATAATAATAATAATGATAATAATAATAATGATAATAATAATAATAATGATAATTATAATATCATAATAATAATAATAATAATAATAATAATAATAATATCATAATAATAATAATAATAATAATAATAATAATAATAATAATAATGACAATGTCGTTCATCAAATTCCGTCCGTGTTTGTTTACAATATTACGCCAGCTGATATTTGGGCTTGACTGCAAATCATTTCTTCGTCTGCATATTTTAAAACTAAAATTTTATCAGGAGTGACTTTCCAGGCCATTCGTCGTCAAGGCCAAATATCAGCTGAGGTGATATTGAAAACAAACACAGACAAAATTTAATGAACAACATTATCATTATTATTATTTTTTTAATTTTAATTTTCTTTATTTCTTTTTCCGAATTAGTCCACCGGACAAATTGTTCCTCGTAATATATTATAGTCAATAGAGGATTGATTCTATAATAATACATACCAAATTTTCATTACTAATGATTGCTATATTGTCCAATTTCTACTGTACACTCTTTAACCCTTATCCTTGAGTGGCCTCTGGGCCTTCATAATGTGGTGATGCCTATGTAAAAAAAAAAAAAATCTGCATAAATTAAAATATCATGTTTAAGCGTATTGTATGACCGGGCAACGCCGGGCTGCCAGCTAGCTTTAAATACATAAAGAAAGAAATCTGCATTGTGATTGAACTGTTTTAAGCATAGTCTCTTTGGAATAGTTCATTGTATATGAAAGGGGTGTCAGTGCTTTTTCTACAACAAATAATCTAAAAGTAGTTTGCCGATATTGTTTAACTTTTATGAAAGAAGATTGGAAATGTTTAGAAATGTGACGTTGTCAGCGACTATCTCTTAGAATGACTGGTGAAATTGGAAATGATTTTGTGACCCTGAGGTCAGCATTGTTTGATGACGTCTGGTGATTTTGAAAAAAAAAAAAAAAAAAGAAAAAACGGTGTCGGTGAAATTTTGTGTGTGGGTTAGGACTAGAGTTGGAGTTGAGCTATTCAAAGGTTTTAATTGAGGTAGAGAGAGGCAAGATTGCATTTCGTTGTTTTGTTTAACGGCATATCAACCCTTTTTAGTCATTTAACGCCAAAGTAAAATAAGGCTTGACTAGAAGAATAAAATTAATTTAAAGAACAAAACAGTTTTTTTACTATTCGTACTATCTGAAATATTCGGGCTATTGTACTCTTTTTTTTTTTACAAAGGAGTCACCATTTATCAAGGCCCAAAGGCCAGTCGAGGATAAGGGTTAATAACTATACAGTGGTCAATGGGACAGTGACGTAGTAATTGTTAGTAGTGGAAATTTGGTCAATTAGATTACTTAAGGGGAACGGCTCATCAAGAACTTGTTTACATTGGACTTGAAGACGACCATATTGTAGTCAGCTGGAAAGCAGGCAAATCGAACAGAGTTCCACAGGTGTGCAGTTCTAAGAAAAAAAAGCTTTGTTCATGGAATCTACGTTTAGCTTTAGGCACGGATAAAGAGTGGGGGAAATTATTGATAGTGTTTTCAGCTAGACGAGTGTTTCTTGTGAAAGTTTGGCGAGGAGGGACCATAGATTAGAGCTCAGACGAGCACTTGCCATGAAAATAACGATGAAGTAGATTTTTGATAAAGCATAAATTTGGAGTTTTATTTTCACAACGTTTCAATCTTTATTCCAAGTTTGAACCAAATTTATTACATGATACGGATCCTAGAAAATGTCTATAATTTAAGGCTTAATCTTAAGGCATCTTAAGAAAAAATTTAAATTCAAGAAACTTGGCATAATTGCTGCATAATTGACTATGGATTCCATATAATGCAAATCTGAAATATTTGAATTTTTAAGTTATACTATTACTATGCTAACATATTTGACTATAAAACTAGTAGCAGTTGTAGATTTTGGAATTTATATTAATTTCGCCATGATATGAAATGCCTTAAATAAGTTTCAAGACGTTTTTGTACAGGCATTTAAAATTGTCATAAACTCTTGAAAAGCCAGTATGTTATTGCTATACATCTTATGAAACGACTGACTAATTTTTATTGTTTCAGGTCCAAATGAACAGCTACGGCATGAATTGGAATACACCCTACTAAAGCCTGATTGTCGCATCTGACGAACTTCAAAAATGCAATCTGAACGTGAAGACACTTTAGAAATAAAATTCTGGTTTAAACCTGGAAAAATGTCACAGAAACGTATGGAATACTTCAGACTGTTTACGGACCATCTTGCATGAATCAAACATCAATTTTTGAATGCCATAAGAGATTCAAGGAAGGCAGGGAGTCTGTGAGGGATGATGAGAGGTTTGAGAAGAGTAAAGAAAGTCAGAACACCAGAGTTGATTGGCCAAATAAAGAATTTCATTGATAAAGACCGTCGTGTGCCAATAGAATAATAAGTGCACAGTGTGATCTCAGTGTGGGAACTGTAAACACAATTATCTGCGAGGAATTGAAGATGTGAAAAATTTGTACAAAGTTTGTTCCAAAGGTGCTCAGAAAAGATCAGAAGGAAAGGTGTTGCCATGAGCAAGACAGGCACCCAGACAGTTCGTCACCTTAAGGCTGTCGTTATGAGATAATTGAGGAGATGAAAGACGCTGTGACGAGGGTCATTGACACACTCACACAAGAGGACTTCCTTGGGGCTTTCCAGAAGTTGTTGGAACGGTATACAACAAGTGCATTGCAGCTGGAGGAGATTACTTCAAAGGAGACTAGAATTTCATGTGTCACCAGGGCGTTAGGATTAGCGTTAGGGTTAAGGTTAGGGTTAAGGGTTAGAGTTAGAGAGAGCATGTGAAGCTTTCTCCCAGTGCACCGTGATGGTTCCCCAACTAGCGTAAGCAATCAATCGATTTGATTGAAAAATGATCGATTTCACCGATTTTGATGACAATAAAAATATGAATGCGTGAAACATTCGTTGACAGTCATTCAATCCCGGGCAACGCCGAGTCACCATGCTAGTATATATATATATATATATATATATATATATATATATATATATTATACATTTTATATATATATATATATATTATACATTTTATATATATATATATATATTATACATTTTATATATATATATATATTATACATTTTATATATATATATATATATATTATACATTTTATATATATATATATATATTATACATTTTATATATATATATTATAGATTTTATGTATATATCATACATTTTATATATATATTTCAGTAGAAATATATTTTCTTATTATATATCAATCCTTATTTAAGAAGCTCAATGTAATTACAGAGCAATATAGAGAACAAACTTGGAATATAAGTTTTTATCATTTATTCTCTCTCTCTCTCTCTCTCTCTCTCTCTCTCTACATATATATATATATATATATATTATATACATTATATATATATATATATATATATATATATATATATATATATATATATATATATAATATTATACATTTTATATGTGTGTGTGTGTATAAATGCAAAAACACACTAGATATAATATAGAGCCTGTCGTAAATGACCTGTCTTCAGCTATTCGTCTCTGCCAGCAACAAATATTTGATAGACTCGTCACCTTCACCTTGTAAACATTCATTTATCATCATCGTTCATTTTTTTTATTACTCATTCTGCAATCGAAAATGTTTTGCCGCCATTTATGCAGTCAAATACACGTCACAATATTGTTTTTATATTTTGTTATGATTCTGAAAAAAGAGATTTTAATTTAATTCCTATAAAATATCAACATTGTTTAGAAACTAAGTCAAACGAAAACTTTTTCTCACTTTTGAAAAAAACATGAAGTATTAAACATATAAACTTCAGTCAGTCGGATATATTTTAAGATGACTATTTTCATTTGTATGTTCTTCGAGCTACTATTCTCAGCTTAACTTGGGAATCTTTCTGCAGAAATCAGGAATCTACACGGAATTTCGCACAAAACCCTTTATTTAATTAACGGGGTAAGCATGTTCTCGTTCCGTCAGCCATGACTGGATAGAAGTCCTAAGTAATTCGCAATTGTATCTCAAGAGTTGCTTGCCCTTCCAGAAGAATGTAACTTTAGAACTGAATTTTACCAAGCACATTATTCACTATGCCATGGATCTTTATGGAGGAAATTTCGTGCAGATTTCCCGAGTTCGATGTAAAGATTCCCGAGTTCCATAGAAAGATTCCCGAGTTGGATAAGATATGTAATGGCTTATATTCACATCTCGGCGTCTAAAATGTAATGACTAAGCTCGTTTTTGCGCACATCGTCTGCTCATACGCTATCCTGAATAAAAACAAAGAATTATATTGTGGACCCATCAGAGAACTTTCTGAATTTATTTGGAATGCTCATTCTGGAAGCTACTTATATATATATATATATATATATATATATATATATATATATATATATATATATATATATATATATATACCAGTGGTGAAAAAACCGGACTAGAGTGCTCAATGTGTAGCCAGAGCAGTATATAGGAAATTTATTACTGTGAGTCCAGAATGAGTTTACATATTGTTTCAGCTAGAGGAAACTCCTCAAAAAGAAGAGGAAATATCCGACTAGCATCGTCAGAATTCATAGATGGACTCTATGAAGTCATAGATGGACTCTATGAATTCTGACGATGCTAGTCGGATATTTACCGTTCTTTTTGAGGAGTTTCCTCTAGTGAAACAATATGTAAACTCATTCTGGACTCACAGTAATAAATTTCATATATATATATATATATATATATATATATATATATCTTAAATCAGCCTTGACAGTCGTGTTTTAAATTTCTTCCATTTTTTTTTCTACGCACATCTTATCTTTCTTTTAATAAAATTATTTGAACTCATTCCCTTTTCCTTGTACCCATTTGTGAATTATTCCACGGATTTCTGCCTTTTGGATTACTTTGGACCATCTTCCAATTACGTGATTCCCTTGGATTTTACTTGTAGAAATGGTAATTTAACCAACTTTTTTGGATTTTACCGTTATTGGATATTTTACCCTTCACCAGACTATCCATTCACGTGAAATCACTTTTTTCTTCCCCCTATTCCCTCTGCTTCGCTATTTGTTACCAAGTAAGATCTATGATTTACTTGTAGTTTTATTTAATACTTTTGCAATCAAAATCCGATTCTGCATTTTGCTAAATCCTACCCTCTGATGAGAAGGAAAGTATTTCTTTGAAACTCCACGGATTAAGGACTATCCACTTATTTTGTGCTTCCTTTTTAAAATTAAATATGTTTTTAACTCTTTTTCAAAGTGTTTTTTAACATGTTTTATTAACTACTTGTTCTTATTATAAGCTCTATTTCCTATTTGGTTTTATCGAGCTTTTACATCTGGTTGAGATTACTTTATAAATATTAACTCTTCAATATTTATAATATACTTTAGTTTTGCCATCTTGGATTATTTTGGTAAACTTAACTGTAATTCTTATTTTCATCATATATATATATATATATATATATATATATATATATATATATATATATATATATATATATATATATATAAAGTGGTGGCGAATGTCTATTTAAATAGACATTCCGACAGATTATTTGCGGGCATCGCTTCCATGGTCGAGTGGGAGAATTGCCGACTGTCAACACGACGGTTCCAGGTTCAATCCTTGGCTTGGGAGAGATGCTAGTCTAGCGGCACTGATGAGGTGTGATACAACAAAACAGGACTGTATGTCGATGACTACACACACACATATATATATATATATATATATATATATATATATATATATATATATATACTAGCTGTACCCTGCCATGCATTGCAGTGGCTCAATTTGGTGTAATGGAAAATTCTAATAAAAAGAGAAAATGCATGTTTCTTATATTCTTAGTACAGCAATCCACTCTAAAAAGTGAAAAAGAAGGCGAAAATGAAAAAAAATGGTACTCTTGCAGAATTTGATCTGGATTTTGGAGAGTTTCCGTCAATCATGGTTTGGGCTCGACCAACAATCAGTGGATGAAGCCGAACGTAGCAAAAATGTTGAAACGCTAAATGTTTTTTTTTTGTTTGTTTTCTGTATACAAGAATGTGAATTAGTAATTAATATTTGGGTGATGGAGGGGGGGTTACTATACACAGATTGGAAAAAGTTGTCCAAAAACAAATAAATGAAAGCAAAGTTAAAGTAAGTTATGTTTCTACCTAACTGGATAATTGTTTAGTGTTTTTATATGATGTAAAATGTTTAATCAGCTCGAAAAACAGAAATGATCGCGGACTCTATTGAATACATGAAGTTTGGGGAAGTAAGTTGAAAACTAAAAACTATACCAAACAGTGTCAGAAACCCACCAAATATATGTTATCATGACATAGGCTGGCATCATCGGTGGGTTTCTGACAGTATTTTGTATAGTTTTTTAGTTTTAACTCACTTTCTAAAACTTAATGTAATCGACAGTGTCTGCCAACATTTGTAGCTTTCAAATACACTGATAAACTCTGTTTTCGAGCTGACTAAACGTTACCTTACATGAAAAGGGTTTGTTTTACTAAACACAGATACAAAGAAGTTGTCAAAAAATAAATATATAACAAATAAATGTTATCAAAGGCAAGAAAAGTAAATGTTCTACCTAACTGGATAAGATTGTAGTGTTTTTATGTACTGTATAATGTTTAATCGGTTCAAAAACATTCAATGTTTATCGGTATATTTGAAAAATACAAATGGTGACAGACTGTATCGAACATGTTAAGTTTGGGGAAATTTTGGGAAAATGAGTTTAAACTAAAAAACTATACAAAATACTGTTAGGAACTCACTCAATATATGCTACCGGTGGTTTTAAACTTTTACTTCATACAGGTGACGACTTTTAAAAATCCCTTTTAGTGATTACCTGGTTTTAGGATATTTGTACAACTAAACGGCAAATCTGCCCCAAAAAATCCGGTATTATTTTACTTTAAGGCCTGTTTCACGTTCGTATATAATGAAATATTTTATTGTAGATTTTGGTGTGTTTAAAACGAATCTGAAAACCGTTTCCGTCGCAAAAAGAAAGTTTACATGATATGAAGAAATTACTTTTTCGAAAAGTTGTTGATCACTTTTCAATGTAAACTTAACTTAGAATGAGCCCCCAGTTTCTGGCCACCTGAGAGAGGCGCATTTTTCTGTGTGTTTCTTGGCTAAAAAGTTTTTTGTTTGATTTCTTTTGCATGGTAATAACCTCTGGACTCTGGGACTATTTTCCATTTCACAGCCGTAGCCTTCGTTTATGCTACGCGCGAGCATAAACGAAAGCTGTTTAGCCAATAAACATGGGAAAATCCCCCCTCTCTCAGGTAGCTAGAAAGTGGGTGCTCATTTTAAGTTAAATTTACATAGAAAAGTGATCGCCTACTTTTCGAAAAAGTAATTTCTTCATATCATATAAACTATTTTTTTTTTTGCAACGGAAACGGTTTGCAGATTCGTTTTTAGCACACCGAAATCTACAAAAAAATTTTTTTTATATATGAACGTGATACAAACGGCCCTTAATGGAAAATTTTATCAAAAATCCAGGGAAAAATAGTTTTCAATAAAAACAGCAAATGAATTCGATAGAAAAAAACGGATGCTATTTTAAAAGATTTTTCTGCGTGTTTCTTGGTTAACCCCTGAACTCTGGGACTATTTTCCATTTCACAGACGTAGCCTTTGTTTACACTATGCGCGAGCATGAACGAAGGCTGTTAAATATGCACTCGCGTCCCAAACTGCCTTGTCAAAAAACCTTTAAGCCAATAAACACGAAAATAAATGCCCCTTCCTCAGGTGGCCAGAAAGTGGGTTCTCATTTTAAGTTAAATTTACATGGAAAAGTGATCACCCATTTTTCGAAAAAGTAATTTCTTCATATCATGAAAACTATTTTTGGTACTCCTTGGGCGTTGAGTTCCATGGCGACCCGCAGAATTATTTAATGGTCGTTCCCTTAGTCCCCCCCTCACTCAAGGCTAATGCATGCGCACGTAATATTTTTTTATTTATTTACTTATGTTGCCTTTCGCACTTTTGCAAACATTATTTACGTTGGCTTAACTCTTTTCATAAATAATAAAAAAAAAATGTAACTAAACCATTTATTAATAATTTGTCACGTGTACAAACATTTATTTATTTATTTACGTTGGTTTAACTCTTTTCATGAATAAAAAAAGTTTTACTCTTTAAGAATAATAAAAGGAAAAAATTATAAAACATTTATTAATTTCTCACGTACTTACGTTGGCTACAATTAAGTAGATAGTAAAATGTTTTAATTCGAAAGTCGTCAACGCATGGTGCAATTGAAAGGCTCATTTCTACCGGAAATGAAATGGCAGACAGTTTCGCAGTTACGAAAAATATTTTTATTTTATTTAATATTTTTATAATTCGCAATGTTAAATTATTTTAATAACATCAAAACATTCCTTGACTTTACATATAGATTTTCTGAAAATTTCAATTAAATTGGTAATGTAGAAATATGGTTTTATCGATTTTGAACGAACCAAGAATTACATTTTTATATATATAGACATGTGTGTGTACATATATATACATATATACACACATATATATACATATCTATATATATATATACATATATGCATATATATATACACATATATGCATATATATATATACATATATGCATATATATACACATATATGCATATATGCATATATATATACACATATATGCATATATATATATATATATATATACATATTTATATATATATATATATACGGACTCAACGGGTCACAGGTGGTTTCATTATTCAATAAAAGTAAAACGTTACACATTTTTCAAGCACATAAATAAAATTCAGCTGAAAATATTTTTTTTGTTTTTTTAATCTTTTAAACCCATCAGCCCACAAATCACTATATATATATATATATATATATATATATATATATATATATATATATATATATATATATATATATATACTGACTCAACAGGTCACGGGTGGTTTAATTATTCAATAAAAGTGAAACATTACACATTTTTCTAGCACATAAATAAAATTCAGCTAAAAATATTTCTTTTTGTTTTTTAATCTTTTAAACCCATCAGCCCACAAATCACTCCATATATTCCATGAAAAACTAATCCTTCAAATAAATCCACGTTGCAACAAAAAGGAATGAGCTCCCCCCCCCAGTTTTATTTTATTTGTAGCATAACATTCATTGGCTTGTAATTTATCTTAAATTGATTCTACAAAACTCATCTGAAATCATACAAGTAGTTTCACGCGTTTTACGTTCGCATCGTATGATCTTTCTCTTCATATTCACTTTTTGTAACAGAACACATATGAGCGCGTGGAGCTGTAGGATAGTTGGTTTGCAAGGATATAAGCAGCAGTAGCCCCCTCCCCCCCAAAAAAAACACCTATGCAAATTAGGAAGTATACGTGGTCTTGCATGACAAGAAAAAGAATAAAGAACAGCACGTGTCGACAAAGATGAACGTGTGAAGTCGAAGATGAGAAATGGTTTGTGAGTGGGGAGGGAGAAAAAAGTCGGTGAAATGGACGTGTGGCCCCGTGGTGGTGGCGAGAGACTTTTAAGCTGGTGTCGTGTAGGGAAACGCGTGACTTACTTGACTAGCACGTGTGCATGGTTCAAAGGGTCGGTCGTGGAATGAAATGAAAGAGAAAGAAAGGAAAAACTAACATGGCGAGACAGTTTGTTTTATGGTGAATAATCACGTGACTGTGAATATTTATGTAAATGAGACTGGCCTATAAAATCGGAAGTGTTAGCCATGTTTAGTTTCAGAACAGTTTCTGATGGTTCGTTGTTCTACACAAGTCCTGAGAGGTTACTGGTTTGCAGTAGAGCGTTTTCGAGTTGGAATCCACAAAGCAAAAGATTCTTCCCGTGTTGACACGGAGAAAACATGCGAAATTGCTACAGAAACGTTTAATATTTATGGAGCAATTCTGGGTTCTGATTGGTTGGTAGCAGAACGTGAATTAATTCGATTCGTCAGTTCCTAGCAGCATCGTTTATAAATAGAATCTCCCGACTGTGCGGGATTATACCCTATTATAGTTCAAAAATATTGTAACAGGCGAGTTGAGAGAAGGCGTGTTACTTATGCATGCGTGTGGAAGTCAGCTAGAAAGATCGTTGCGTTTGGAAGTAGGAAGTTTTGAATTTAACCGAAAAATTGGGTGATTTGAAGTGCAAAATAAATAACACTCGAGTTATTTTATTATATTTCGAGACGGCGGGGTGTTGTTTATCTCATGGTAGACGAAAATGAATAATTAGAAAAAACAAGAAGCATTGTTTGGAAAATAATTGTAATAAATGCCTTTTGCTAAAACAGAAAAAAGATTATTTTTTCTTTGTTTCTGTGACGATAGCCACGTTACATCATGATTGGATCAGTTGTATAACTCGATCTAATCATAGCAGCTTTTGATCGCCTCATTCTTGTTTTGAGGCGGTCAAATGTTCCCCCCAGAAGCCAGACGCTTCTGAACCGCGAAGGAAGTTTTTAAAAAGGGAATTTTCATGACAGTAGGAGAAGAGGTATTTTATAGTTGTTTGGTTTATAGCTGTAGCCTGGTCTCTTCCTAAAAGGTTGAAACGTGTCCTGATAACGAAGCTTTTCATTTGACTCTCCATCAAAACTCATTTCTAGACGAGATGAAGCTTTAATCTTGCACCTAACGTACGTATTAACACGAAACACCTTAGCGTATTGTTTTATAGATATTTTATAAACAATG
The DNA here is from genome assembly GCF_053919585.1 of Euprymna scolopes. Taxonomy (NCBI): domain Eukaryota; kingdom Metazoa; phylum Mollusca; class Cephalopoda; order Sepiida; family Sepiolidae; genus Euprymna; species Euprymna scolopes. Next base: position 4,592,803 of record NC_136512.1, on the reverse strand, counting down.
GTACATTTAATAGGCTGAAAGGTTTGGCAGATGGAAAATATTATCAAGCCATGACAGAAGTTATTGATTTCTACATCGTCTGACGATTGTAGAATTTACAAGAAAAAAGAACGGTACTTTTTAGAAGCTCTGTATCAGATAACAGAACCACTAGTTTTACTTGAAACCAATCTTTACCTCCCAGAACCAAGCTGACCTCCCAAAAATACTGCAATAGATTTTGTTCAACTCGCTTTGAATATCATAGATCGATCGTATTTCGCAGTGTGTTGCATTATAAATTATCCCAATCAAATTCCTAGCAAATGACACCACACACTTATTCAATGGAATCCATATTTCTAAATTTTATTCTAAATTCATGAGAATATGAATAATAGTGGAAAAAGTCATGTTTTTAGATTACATTTTAAGAATATTGGTTTCGAATATCTATAGATCAGCAGTCCTGACCCGGCGTTGCTCGGGAATGTTTGTACTTGACATATATCTAGTATGCATTTTAACGACGACCTTAGTTCTGACTCCATTCTATTGAATATGCGCGGACTGAATTAAAACCGCATACAAATGTACTACGATACGACTTAATTGTATTGTTGTCAACATCCGTAAGTGAAAGATAACGCAGACTGGATTCGAACTTGGTACATCAGGTCATCAATCTGTGTCATTATTAGGTCTATGATAACAGAATATTTTTATCCTTGTTTTGACTCTCGGGTATATATCCGACACAAATAGACACAGTTAACCAACCGAGAACCACATCACTCTACATAAAAGCATATAAGATATCAATGGATATATCTGAGAATCAAAACAAGGAAAAGAATATGCCCTAGTCATTAGTCACTTGACCACCGGTCAGTGTGAAACCTATTCAATGCCTCCCCCACTTTTTAACACTTACTATGCAATGCGCAATGACAATAAAACAAAGACTGTTGGACCTTCATAATTAAAACTTGATGGACAAGTCAGACATAGACCGAAGTTGTTTATATTATATTATTATATTAGGTTCGTGAATATTTTGGAGGGAGATCACTCTGTAGTTTTATACAAACGGGGCATCTGGCGGTAGTTTACTATACTTTCTGTAAAAAGAATTGTGTCCTTTCATATAATTTTGTATACAAATGAATAAACGATAAAATTTCTTTTAGTGTAAGGGGTGGTATAGTGCATAATTCACATGTTGATATACGAGAAGGAGTGAACGAGCGTGTTATATAAGTTATGAAAGAAAGATAACATCAAATATCCGTGCATTCTCTTACCTGTGAGATATCTACAGCGGAATCTCTAACGAAACCTTTCATTTAATTCTCGATCGATTAGCTATGACTAGTAGAAGTTTTAAGTAATTTGTAATTTTATTCTTAGTATCATCTGCACTGAGGACTGAACTTTCAACCTCCAGAGGGGTGTCAGTTTGAACTGAATTTTTACTTAGTACTGGTTTTGGAGTTTTACAAGATACTCCTGAAGAAGGTCGAAGATTACATCGACTTAAAGGTCGTGAGAATAAGTGTAATGTTGTGACCCTTTGGATTGTGATCATAGCGTAGTATCTGTGTTTCCTGTGGCAAGCAGGGACAAGGGTCAAAGCATTATTATTATTATTATTATTATTATTATTATTATTTTGGTCGTCATTGACAAGGTTTCAAAAAACTGGCAGATTGTAGACTTTTCAGTACCCTGAGACAGGAATGTGAGAGAGAAGGAGAATGAGAAGTGGAGCAATTATGCTCCATTGGCCTTGGAGATAAGGCGTATACACGGGGTTAAAACACAAATAATCCCGGTCGTAGTTGGTACACTAGGAGTAATATCAGATCATCTGGAAGGACAATTGAAAAAACTACAAATCCCCGATGTTTTAGGCGGCCTTCAGACCTCTGCAATTGTAGTTACCACCAACATCCTTAGGAAAACCCTTGATCTTTTAAGCTCCTGGTTTGAAGCCGGGATTAAGAAAAATCCCATCCCTTTCCAGAGAGATGTTGATAAACGAAATCAGAATTATTATTAATTGATTCGAGCGACGGTGTGTCGCTGGATCAATTATTATGATTAGAAAAATAAACAATTAAATTGGGGAAAATGATGTACATATAATATGATAATATGGCAAAAGGAATGTGAAAATAGAAAATGGATGTAAATATTATTTTTGATTCGCATAAACAAATAACTAGATTGTGGTTACATCAGCTGTTGGTTTGAGACACGTAATGAGACACGTGATGAAATGTAGATTTGGGGAGATTCTAAGCAGATGTTAGCTGCACATCAGAGAGAATGGGTCTCTCCATGACGCAGGGGGCGGCGGCATTTCAGGCAGCCAAGATGTAAAAACGTAATCTCTGAAGATGCCGGCTGGATCATGAAAATAAATGTTCGTAAATAATTCAGGTATGTGTTGTGTTATTTACATCTGTTAAAAAAGAATTGTTTGTCTACAACTGTTTCAATACGTCCACGTCAATCGTTTCCTGTTAGAACTGTTGCATAAATGTTAAAATATACACACTTGACGATCAACTAAATGATGCCACGTATATACATACATGCATTTACACGTACATGAATATACAGGTAAAATATAAAACCCAACTATTCAACATGTACGTTGTTATAGAACGTATTCATATACACACAACGTAACATAAGCTTGTTGGTGCCACACCTGCCTATGTAACATAACACTCAGGGTGAGAACAGTAGTCGGAATGATTCAACTAATATAAAATAGTTGTGTTTAAGTTATTCCTGTCCAAAAATATCCGAAATGAAACTTTTTTTTATGGAATCATTCTTAACTTTCTAATTTCTTGGTTTTATTGATGATTCATTTGATGCCATTCGGTTTGATGCTTACAACCCTCCTCGCAATTAATGACTTTTCGCACATTCCCGCTTCACGCAGAACTTGTTAAAAAGAAAGTTCTTTGACTCCATTCTATTGAGGGCAAATGTGCCCAGACTGAAATAACCTCAGCACTACAACAGCATACTATAAATATGTTGTTTGATCCTCTCTCATTGCAAGAACTTAGACACCAGGGTCGGAAAGTGAGATTGAAAAGTCAGCGCCCTCGATGAAGAAGTACTCTGACCTGCAAAAAAGTGCCTGGGCAGCCCTGTCGGAATTCCCCAGTGAAGGCGCCTCAGACGATTAGCAATAAACTAACCCCCTTTCTCAAAGGTAAAGCCTGGGAAGGTAGACATCCTAGAACTGCACAGATCTAAACTCCCACCACAAAATCAACAGAGACTGGATCATTACAGGAATGGTCTAATGTCTGTTGGTTTTGGGGGCGCAGGAAAAATGTACAACGAAGACATAGTCAGATAAAGAAATATCACAGTTGAGAATA